>NC_059231.1:3508083-3808083 GCF_020615455.1 Coregonus clupeaformis
TCTCTCTCTCTCTCTCTCTCTCTCTCTCTCTCTCTCTCTCTCTCTCTCTCTCTCTCTCTCTCTCTCTCTCTCTCTCTCTCTCTCTCTCTCTCTCTCTCTCTCTCTCCCCATCTGTCCCCCTCCTCATGTCTCTCTCTACCCCCTCAGTAAAGATGTACAACATGCATGTGGCTAGGTGTCAGCACTTGTTGATATTCTACACTATTAAATCACACAGAAAGGACAACTGTCACTCTCTTTGTCTCAATAGGAATGGGCAGGCGTACAACCAAGGGGGTGTTAACATATAGACCACAAAGGGCACCCCCTCTGTGACTAAAGACCTTTTCAGATGTGATTACACAGCAACAACTATTGTTTCATGCCCTTCTCTCCCCTGTCAAAAGCAAACACACTGCACCTTACAGGAGCAAAATCAATACATTATGGTTGATGGTTGTGGAACACACTGGCAACACAAGATGCATTCTTGTAGGGTAGAGTGGGGTAAGTTGAGCAAAAGGGGTAAGCCACCCTTTTTTTTCTAGAAAATCGTACACAAAATTAATCAATTGACCAAATATTTAGAAATAAGTCATCGTTTCATGGAGTCTGTGAAGGAAGAAACCACATGGAAAAAAAAGTAGTAAGCAAGTTCGATTTTCACCAAGTCAAATTAATCTATTGTGTTAGAGGTTTCATGATGCTTGTATCTGTGGTTCTCTGTAGCTCAGCTGGTAGAGCACGGCGCTTGTAACACCAGGGTAGTGGGTTCGATCCCTGGGACCACCCATACGTAAAAATGTATGCACACATGACTGTAAGCCGCTTTGGATAAAAGCGTCTGCTAAATGACATATTATAATTATATTATTATCTAAACCAAAGTAGATCATTGTAAGATTGTTCTATACATGTGCGGGCTAATATAGTAAACATTTTGTAAAATGAGCCAATGGCAATGTGGTATGTTGAGCCAATGACAAGGTGAGCCAATTGAAGTGTTATCTTCTGAGGCGTAATGATGAGGTAACAACAGGGCCTGGGCCTATGTTAAAAGTGTTTTAAAAAAAATAAATGTGTTATACATACGTGTTAAAATATGCTTAAAATTATTAAAAGACAAAAAAGTGATTGTGATTGTGTTGAATTGTGTTTGTGAAATAAAGATAGACATTGCTTTAAAAAAGTAGTGGTAATATGTCATTCAGCACAGAAATTGGTAGGCGGCTTAACTTACCCTGTCCTACTGCTCAACTTACCACATTCCCGGGAGACCACTTTTTTTGGACAAGCTATGTTTTCTTTACATTAATTCTGATTATTTCCAGGGATACGCAACATCCTGAAATACATGTAGAAGTCTTTGTTAGAAAGAAAACTATATTTTCCTTGACGGAGTGATGCTGAATGTAAAAAATTGCTCAACTTGCACCACGCTCCCCTATGTCAATATCACACGCATGGAAATTATACATTTAATGTGAATTCAAGTGTTGCCATTTTATCCTATAGGGCATTGTTTATGTATGTACTGTAGCTATCTTACTCCAATACATGCCATGCTTTGATATAATTAATTCATTGACAAACTATTTACTGTGTTTATATTGGCTTTGCTTCACCCTTACCATTACCTCACGTCAGAGGCATCATGCTCATAGGGCACAAGAAAGCATTCATGAAATTGCTTATTCCAGTTACCAATAAGCATGCACCCTTCAAGAAAATGACTGTAAAAACGGTTCAATCCCCGTGGATTGATGAAGAATTTAACAATTGTATGGTTGAGAGGGATGAGGCAAAAGGAATGGCAAATAAGTCTGGCTGCACAACCGATTGGCAAACGTACTGCAAATTGAGAAATCATGTGACTAAACTTGAATAAAAAAAAGAAGAAACTACACTATGAAACAAAGATAAATTACATAAAGAATGATAGTAAAAAAGCTTTGGAGCACCTTCAATTACATTTTGAGAAAAAAGCCAAACTCAGCTCCATCATTAATTGAATCAGATGGCTCATTCATCACAAAACCAACTGATATTTCCAACTACTTTAATGATTTTTTCATTGGCAGGATTAGCAAACTTAGAAATTACATGTGGGCTCCTGAGTGGCGGAGCGGTCTAAGGCACTGCATCTCAGTGCTTGAGGTGTCACTACAGATCTCCTGGTTTGATTCCAGGCTGTATCACAACCGGCCGTGATTGAGAGTCCCATAGGGCGGCACAAAATTGGCCCAGCGTTGTCCAGGTTTGGCTGGTGTAGGCCGTCATTGTAAATAAGAGTTTGTTCTTAACTGACTTGCCTAGTTGAAAAAAGAAAAACATGCCAGCAACAAATGCTGACACTACACATCCAAGTATATATGACCAAATTATGAAAGACAAGAATTGTACTTTTGAATTCCATAGAGTGAGTGTGGAAGAGGTGAAAACACTATTGTTGTCTATCAACAATAACAAGCCACCGGCGTCTGAGAACTTGGATGGAAAATTACTGAGGATAATAGCAGACGATGTTGGCACTTCTATTTGCAATATCTTCAATTTAAGCCTACTAGATAGTGTGTGCACTCAGGCCTGGAGGGAAGCAAAAGTCATTCCGCTACCTAAGAATAGCAAAGCCCCCTTTACTGGCTCAAATAGCAGACCAATCAGCCTGTTACCAACCCTTAGTAAAGTTTTGGGTAAAATTGTGTTTGACCAGATGCAATGCTATTTTACAGTAAACAAATTGACAACAGACTTTCAGCACGCTTATGGGGAAGGACATTCAACAAGCACAGCACTTACACAAATGACTGATGATTGGCTGAGAGAAAATGATGATAAAAATATTGTGGGGGCTGTTTTGTTAGAGTTAAGTGTGGCTTTTGACATTATCGATCATAGTATGCTGCTGGATAAACATATGTGTTATGGCTTTACACCCCCCTGCTATATTGTGTATAAAGAGTTACCTGTCTAACAGAACACAGAGGGTGTTCTGTAATGGAAGCCTCTCCAACATAATCCAGGGCAGCTGTCTAGGCCCCTTACTTTTTTCAAACTTTACTAACGACATGCCACTGGATTTGAGTAAAGCCAGTGTGTCTATGTATGCAGATGACTCAACACTATACACGTCAGCTACTACAGCGACTGAAATGACAGCAATACTTAACAAAGAGCTGCAGTTAGCTTCAGAATGGGTGGCAAGGAATAATTTAGTCCTAAATATTTCAAAAACTAAAAGCATTGTATTTGGGACAAATCATTCACTAAACCCTAAACCTCAACTAAATCTTGTAATAAATAAAGTGGAAATAGAGCAAGTTGAGGTGACTACACTGCTTGGAGTAACCCTAGATTGTAAACTGTCATTGTCAAAACATATTGATACAACAGTAGCTAGGATGAGGAGAAGTCTGTCCTTAATAAAGCGGTGCTCTACCTTCTTAACAACACTATCAACAAGGCAGGTCCTACAGGCTCTAGTTTTGACGCACGTGGACTTCTGTTCATTCGTGTGGTCAGGTGCCACAAAGAGGGACTCAGGAAAATTGCAATTGGCTCAGAACAGGGCAGCACGGCTGGCCCTTGGATGTACACAGAGAGCTAACATTAATATGTCAATCTCTCCTGGCTCAAAGTGGAGGAGAGATTGACTTCATCACTACTTGTATTTGTGAAAGGTATTGACATGTTGAAAGCACCGAGCTGTCTGTTTAAACGGCTAGCACACAGCTCACACACCCATGCATACCCCACAAGACATGCCACCAGAGGTCTCTTCACAGTCCCCAAGTCCAGAACAGACTATGGGAGGCGCACAGTACTACATAGAGCCATGACTACATGGAACTCTATTCCACATCAGGTAACTGATTCAAGCAGTAGAATCAGATTTAAAAAAACAGATAAAAATACACCTTATGGAACAACAGGGAGTGTGAAGCAACACAAACATAGGCACAGATACATGCATACACAACATGATAACATACGCACTATACACACACGTACACATGAGTTTTGTGTTGTAGATATGTGGTAATGGAGTAGGGGCCTGAGGGCAAACACTTAGTGTGTTGTGAAATCTGTTATGAATGTATTGTAATGTTTAAAAAATTGTATGAACTGCCTGAATTTTGCCGGATGAAAAATACAAAAATCCATAATAAATAGGGGTCACAGGGGAACTTGCCCCCTCAGATTTGTCCTGTTTAAAAAATAAAGAACAATAATCAAATCAAATCAAATTGTATTTGCCACATGCGCCGAATACAACAGGTGTAAACCTTACAGTGAAATGCTTACCTACAAGTCCTTAAACAACAATGCTGTTTTAAGAAAAGTAAGTGTTAAGTAAAGAAATAGATAATTAAAATTAAAATAACAAATAATTAAAGAGCAGCAGTAAAATAAAATAATGCAAATAGTCCAGGTAGCCATGATTAGCTGTTCAGGAGTCTTATGGCTTGAAGGTAGAAGCTTTTAAGAAGCCTTTGGACCTAGACTTGGCGCTCCGGTACCGCCTGCCGTGCGGAAGCAGAGAGAACAGTCCATGACTTGGGTGGCTAGAGTCTTTGACAATTTTTAGGGCCTTCCTCTGACACTGCCTGGTATAGAGGTCCTGGATGGCATGAAGCTTGGCCCCAGTGATGTACTGGGCCGTACGCGCTACCCTCTGTAGTGCCTTGCGGTCGGAGGCCGAGCAGTTGCCATACCAGGCGGTGATGCAACCAGTCAGGATGCTTTCGAAGGTGCAGCTGTATAACTTTTTGAGGATCTGAGGACCCATGCCAAATCTTTTCAGTCTCCTGAGGGGGAATAGGCTTTGTCGTGCTCTCTTCATGACTGTCTTGGTGTGTTTGGACCATGATAGTTTGTTGGTGATGTGGACAGCAAGGAACTTGAAGCTCTCAACCTGTTTCACTACAGCCCCGTCGATGAGAATTGGGGCATGCTCAGTCCTATTTTTTTCCCTGTAGTCCACAATCATCTCCTTTGTCTTGATCACGTTGAGGGAGAGGTTGTTATCCTGGCACCACACGGCCAGGTCTCTGACCTCTTCCCTATAGGCTGTCTCATCGTTGTCAGTGGTCAGGCCTACCACTGTTGTGTCGTCAGCAAACTTAATGATGGTTTTGGAGTCGTGCCTGGCCATGCAGTCATGGGTGAACAGGGAGTACAGGAGGGGACTGAGCACGCACCCCTGAGGGGCCCCCGTGTTGAGGATCAGCGTGGCAGATGTGTTGTTACCTACCCTTACCTATCCAATAATACTACTTTTTGTTTGTTTTTTCTCTGTAATACTACTAACAACTTAGACATTTTATGAAGTTAGCTTTAGCTAGTCCAGATAGGTTCCCAATCTCCTAACCTCATAACTCCAGTTCATATTTTTGCTCAATATAAATATACTGAACAAGACTCAAATTTATTTCAATCTTTTACCCAGATTTTAGCAGAGATGCAAAGGAGCATATTTAGTTTTTTTTAAAGGAACCGCCAGTCAGAAGGATACAGACAGCTCAAGAGGTATACTTAGATATGCAGAAAAATATACTTTATCTTTTTCTTATTTTTTTACATAGAATTAAGCATAAGGATTATGGCTCTAGATTGCAGGTGTTTAAAAAATAATTAAAATAATCAAATTTACGGACGGGGGGCATAGCCTCCCACCGGACCACCCACTAGCCATCCTCACGTACTTTGTGCCCCCTCAGATCTTTGGGGTGCATGACGCCTCTGCCTCACGTTGAGGTTGGAACATCTCAGTGTGCATCACAATGGCAGAGATTATTTAAGAAATTCATAAAGCAACACACAGATTCTCGAAATAGCTTCCATTTATGACTTGGTAGAGGGGCCTAGCTAAGCATTTTTGTAATGGTGCCAGGCAATGCAGGCCTTTCCATCAAAGTGGTAGTGAGATAAGTGATTCATGAACAGCTGCCATTGTTTTCACTCTATTGTGTAACTATTGTGGTCAAGCAGCTTCCTGTTTGCATCAACAATTATCTGTACTCTCAACTCTGTACTCTCAACTCTGTCCTCTCAACTCTGTACTCTCAACTCTGTCCTCTCAACTTTGTCCTCTCAACTCTGTAATCTCAACTCTGTCATCTCAACTCTGTCCTCTCAACTCTGTCCTCTCAACTCTGTCCTCTCAACTCTGTCCTCTCAACTCTGTCCTCTTAACCCTCTTAACTGTCACGAATGTGAAAAAAACATGTGTTTGTACTTGTAAAGGTGGTAAACAGAAACAGAGGTGCCAGGGATGTGAAGCACATTAAAGCAGACATTTTAGTAGCCATCTTATTCACACGCCGCACATCAATAGTGACTGCTATCCATGGTCCTGAATAGGTTACCGTACAGCAATCTGGCTGTCCATGGGCCTAAATACTGTAGCTACAACACAACAGTGTCGCTGTCAAAGGTGCTGAATCATAAGTTATGGTTCCATAGCACTGCAAATGGAGCTGTGAGGATAGGTTTGCACTGGCACTGCCATTTGATATGCGGAATAAGTATATTTTAGGAACCAGGATGCTGAATCTCTCAAAATGTATTGAGTAGACATAGGCGTCCACATCCCTGAATCAGTTTGCTATGTTTTAGCTAGGGGCCACATACCATAGACTAGAGTAAACCCTCCCTTTACTGGTTTGTATTAACTATTACCTGAGCATATTATATGAGCATAGTTCAGGCATTACACCATTAGTTAATATAACATACATCAACAAATTACTGGAATTAATATTTTGTTTCCCTCCATCTAGACTCTGCCTTTCCATCCTGGGACCCTATGACATTTCTCTTCCAGGAGCATGAAATTATTCTGTGTGTATTGAAAGACATTTGGAGGGGAAGGCAGAACAGTGGTTGTCGGTCAGGGAGGAGAGCTCGAGCCCTACCAGGAAGGAAGTGCAGTGTGTGCCAGTCAGCTCGTCTTGCCGTTAGCAACACTCCTCTCTAACCCCTGTCTGAGGCACACAAGGTCTTTAATCAATCTCCAGATATGTATTCTCTTAACACCCAGCATAATGTATTCCCATACGACACATTGTAGCTGTTGAGTCATGTACCGTTATGCATCTGGATTAATTAATGTGAGTCAAATATATTATATGGATTAATTAATGTGAGTCAAATGTATTCTCTGGATTAATTAATGTGAGTCAAATGTATTCTATGGATTAATTAATGTGAGTCAAATATATTATGTGGATTAATTAATGTGAGTCAAATATATTCTCTGGATTTATTAATGTGAGTCAAATGAATTCTCTGGATTAATTAATTTGAGTCAAATATATTCTATGGATGAATTAACGTGAGTCAAATGTGTTCTATGGATGAATTAATGAGAGTCAAATATATTCTATGGATTCATTAATGTGAGTCAAATGTTTTCTCTGAATTAATTAATGTGAGTCAAATATATTCTATGGATTAATTAATTTAAATCAAATATATTACCGGGATTAATTAATGTTTCAAAAATCTTCTCTGGATTCATTCATGTGACTCAATTATATTATGTGGATTAATTCATGTGAGTCAAATATTTTCTATGGATTAATTGATTTGAGTCAAATCTATTCTCTGTATTAATAAATGTGAGTCAAATCTATTCTCTGGATTAATACATGTGAGTCAAATCTATTTTCTGGATTAATACATGTGAGTAAAATGTATTCTCTGCACTTTACACACTTTAATTCAGTGTAAACAGTGGCAACATCAGGTTTGCTCTTTTGTGTTTTCAAATAATGAATATGACAGGTTATGCTTTCAGTATGCTCAGCACTATTTAACCTCTTTATCCTCCATGGGGTTATGCTGTCAGTACGCTCAGCACTATTTAACCTCTTTATCCTCCATGGGGTTATGCTGTCAGTACGCTCAGCACTATTTAACCTCTTTATCCTCCATGGGGTTATGCTGTCAGTACGCTCAGCACTATTTTACCTCTTTATCCTCCATGGGGTTGTGCTGTCAGTACGCTCAGCACTATTTAACCTCTTTATCCTCCATGGGGTTATGCTGTCAGTACGCTCAGCACTATTTTACCTCTTTATCCTCCATGGGGTTATGCTGTCAGTACGCTCAGCACTATTTAACCTCTTTATCCTCCATGGGGTTATGCTGTCAGTACGCTCAGCACTATTTTACCTCTTTATCCTCCATGGGGTTATGCTGTCAGTACGCTCAGCACTATTTAACCTCTTTATCCTCCATGGGGTTATGCTGTCAGTACGCTCAGCACTATTTTACCTCTTTATCCTCCATGGGGTTATGCTGTCAGTACGCTCAGCACTATTTAACCTCTTTATCCTCCATGGGGTTATGCTGTCAGTACGCTCAGCACTATTTTACCTCTTCATCCTCCATGTAAAAAAAACTGTTTTTTTTTGTTCAGATTCCTTCAAGATGTGATATTATAAAAGCTCACAGTTCACCATATTCCATTTGGCCAGACTGCTTCTAAAAGCACACATTAAATCTCCAAATTGATGGTTCAGGCAAAGCCATTGATATTGCAAGGGGTGAGATGGATGTGGCAGGATGTCACATCTGTGCCTAGCTTTTAGTGGAACGGTGGGAAGTTGTATTCAGTGTGTTTATTCTGAATGTTTGAGAGGGATTTCACATAGAGAACTGATGCCCTCATCTGCAATGTGAATAAGAGGAAAACATTGCCCAGAAAACTGCACTGTTGGGGGTCTGTGTTCCATGGGAACGGGTTGCAGTAAGGACGTCTTGGTTGAATAGAAAGGAAAGACGTTTCAGCCTCCCTGTGTTTTCCTTTCTCTGTAATACTCCAGAAATCACTTGCTATTCTTTCTTCATTTCCTTTCAACGAGCTTGGTTATTTGACACATTGGGCTTTATTTTAGAATGCTATATGTCCGGAGGTGTGTCAAAAACATTTTGTTGCTATTTTCACTGCAGGAATTATGGGTGCAGCAGCTGGCGGTGGCGCAAAAGGGTTTTGATTAATAAATAAGTTGTAGGTGTGTCCCCTCACTGTCCACTTACAGCGTGCACCAATGGCTAAAGACATGGTTGCTTCAAGTTATGTATTTACCAGTGTTGTGTTCAAGACCACCTAAAGTGAGACCAATTCAAGACCAAGACTGGAGCAAATCGAGTCCGAGTCAAGACCAAGACCGAAGGGAGGGCGAGACCGAGTCAAGACCGAGACCGGGAGTGTGATGAGGTGTGAATGAAGGAGTCAGGCACAGGAGGTAAAGAGTTTATTCAGTTTACATAAATAAAACGCACCAAGCATCAAAACGAAACTATCACTAGGGAAATATTCCACCTTGGCAATAACAAATGGAAGAGTAGTTCAACCGAGTTACTCACTCTCACAATGAAACAATCACTCACAAAGACAAGGGGAACAGAGGGAACACTTATACACATACTAATTAGGGGAATGAGCACCAGGTGTGTGTGATTGACAAGACAAGACATGACAAATGGAGTGATGAGAATGGGATCGGCAGTAGCTAGTAAGCCGGTGACGACGAATGCCGAAACCTGCCCGAACAAGGAGGGGAGGCAGTCTCGGTGGAAGTCATGACAGTACCCCCCCCTTGACGCGCGGCTCCAGCAGTGTGCCGCCACCCGGCCTCGGGGACGGCCAGGAGGACACGGAGCAGGGCGAGTGGGATGGCGACGGTGGAAATCCCTCAACAGGGAGGGATCGATGATGTCCCTCCTTGGGACCCAGCACCGTTCCTCCGGACCATACCCCTCCCACTCCACGAGATAGTGAAGGCCCCCACCCGACGCCTCGATTCCAGTATGGAACGGACCGAGTACGCCGGGGCCCCCTCGATGTCCAGAGGAGGTGGAGGAACCTCCCGCACCTCAGACTCCTGGAGCGGACCAACTACCACCGGCCTGAGGAGAGACACAAAGGGTTAATACGGTAATCAGGGGGGAGTAACAACCTGTATGTAACCTCGTTTATCCTCCTCAGGACCGTGGGCTCAGCTTCCGGCAGGGCATGCGGAGGGGTAGATTCTGGGTCGAGAGCCAGACCCGATCCCCCGGTACGAAAACCGGGGCCTCCCTGCGGTGGCGGTCAGCGTTCGCCTTCTGACGATGCATGGCGCGCTGGAGACGAATGTGGGCAGCGTCCCAAGTCTCCTCCGTGCGCCGAAACCAGTCATCCACCGCAGGAGCCTCGGTCTGGCTCTGGTGCCACGGTGCCAAGACCGGTTGGTAACCCAAAACACATTGGAAGGGTGTTAGGTTAGTGGAGGAGTGGCGGAGAGAGTTCTGAGCGTATTCTGCCCATGGCAGTAACACCGACAGTAGGTCCGCAGGAACCTACCCACATCTTGATTCACCCTTTCCACCTGCCCATTACTCTCGGGGTAAAATCCAGAGGTCAGGCTGACCGAGACCCCCAGACGTTCCATGAACGCCTTCCAGCCTCTAGACGTGAACTGGGGATCTCGGTCGGACACTATATCCTCTGGTATGCCGTAGTGCCGGAAGACGTGAGTAATCAGAGCCTCCGCAGTTTGTAGGGCCGTGGGGAGACTGGGCAGAGGAAGGAGGCAGCAGGACTTTGAAAAGCGATCCACAACGACCAGGATAGTGGTGTTACCTTGGGAGAGGGGAAGATCAGTAAGAAAATCAATACTAAGGTGAGATCATGGTCGTTGTGGAACTGGTAAAGGTTGTAGCTTACCCGCTGGGAGGTGCCTAGGTGCCTTACTCTGGGTGCACACTAAGCAGGAAGAAACATACACCCTCACGTCCTTAGCCAAGGTAGGCCACCAGTACCTCTCGGTCAGGCAGCGGATTGTACGACCGATACCTGGATGACCAGAGGAGGGTGACGTGTGTGCCCAGTAGATCAGACGATCACGGATAAGCGCAGGCACATACTGCAGCCCAGCTGGACACTGTGGTGGAGATGGATCTGTGTGTAATGCCTGCGCTATATCCGCGTCCATCGCCCATACTACCGGCGCCACAATGCATGAGGCCGGGAGTATGGGGGGGTTGTCTCTGGGCCTCTCCTCTGTGTCATACAGCCGAGACAGTGCGTCTGCCTTCACATTCTACGTACCTGGAATGTATGAGAGTGTGAAATCAAACTGGGTGAAGAAGAGGGCCCACCTGGCCTGGCGAGGATTCAGCATCCTCGCTGCCCGAATGTACTCCAGGTTACGGTGGTGTGTCCAGACGAGGAAAGGGTGTTTCGCCCCGTCGAGCCAATGCCTCCACACCGTCAAAGCTTGGACAACAGCCAGCAGCTCCCGATCACCAACGCCGTAGTTCTGCTCCACCGGGCTGAGCTTCTTCGAAAAGAAGGCACAGGGGCGGAGCTTGGGTGGCGTGCCCGAGCGTTGGGATAAGACCGTGCCTATCCCTACCTTGGGAGGTGAGCCAGTACCGGGGCGGAGGTGAACAGACCCCACAATCTACTGAAGGCCAAATCAGCTTCAGCAGACCAGCGGAGCCGGGACGGCCCACCTTTCAACAAGGAGGTAATGGGAGCTGCGACCTTGCCAAAGCCCCGAATAAACCTCCGATAGTAGCTGGCAAAGCCAAGGAAGCGCTGCACCTCCTTCACCGTGGTTGGAGTCGGCCAATTACGCACGGCTGAAATGCGATCTCCCTCCATCTCCACACCTGTGGTAGTAATGCGGTATCCGAGGAAGGAGATGGACTGCTAGAAAAACTAACTTCTCTGCCTTGGCATAAAGATCATTTTCCAGCAGTCGGACCAGTACCTTGCGAACCACGGACACATGCTCGGCGCACGTAGCGGAATACACCAGGATGTCATTGATGTAGACCACCACATCGCGACCAATCATGTCCCGAAACAACTCGTTCACAAAGGACTGGAAAACGGATGGAGCATTCATCAAACCGTAGGGCATCACCAGGTTTTCATAATGCCCTGATGTTGTGCTGAATGCTGTTTTCCACTCATCCCCTTCCCGAATACGCACCAGGTTGTAGGCACTCCTGAGGTCTAATTTGGTGAAAAAACGGGCCCCATGCATTGACTCAATCACTGAAGGAATGAGGGGAAGAGGATAACTAAATCGTACCATCATCTTATTCAGTGGTCGATAATCAATGTACGGGTGTAAACCGCCATCTTTCTTCTTCACAAAGAAGAAACTCGAGGAAGCAGGTGAAGTGGAGGGATGTATATACCCCTGGCGCAGGGACTCGGTGACGTATGTTTCCATAGCCTCCGTTTCAGCCTGCGACAGGGGATACACATGACTCCTGGGAGGTACAGCCTCTACCCGAAGGTTTATCGCGCAATCCCCCTCCCGATGAAGTGGTAATTTAGTCGCTTGTATCTTGGAAAACGCGAGCGCCAGATCATGGTATTCGGGGGGAATGCGCACGGTGGGGTTACCGTCTGGACTTTCCACCGTGGTCGCACCAACGGAAACACCTAGACACCTACCTGGACACTCACGCGACCACCCCGTAAGAACCCACTGTGGCCATGAAAATGTGGGGTTGTGATGGGATAACCACGGAATACCTAAGATTACAGGGTAAGCAGGAGACTCAGTAATAAAAAAAATTATCTGCTCAACATGCGTCTCCTGTGTAATCATGATGACTGGTACAGTAACCTCCTTAACCAACCCGGACCCTAATGGTCGACTACCAAGTGCTCTGAAGGGGAGTGGAATGGATACGGGAAACAATGAAATGCCTTGACGGCGTGCAAATGCCCTGTCCATAAAGTTCCCAGCTGCGCCTGAATTGACTAGCGCCTTACACTGGGAAACTACCAGGTGATCGGGAAAGGAGATAGATAAGGTACAGTGCGCCACAAAGGGCTCTGAACAAGTTTGGGTGTTCGTTACCTGGGGTGAAGCATCCACGTACCCTGCCTATCGCCTCCAGACTCAAAGGAACGTTGACTGCGACGTGAGGTGGATTGTCCCTTCGTGCCACCAGAGTCCTCCTACGCTCTCTCGACCGGCGGCTCACCCCAGCTCCATCTGCTCGGGGTCAGAGTCGTCCGGAGTGGGAATGGGCAGACCCCTACCAGGACGTCCTCTGGCTGCTAGCAGATTGTCCAGCCGGATGGCCATGTCCACCAGTTGGGAGAACGATATCATGGCATCACAGCAGGCTAGCTCCCGTCGGACATCCTCCCTCAGGTGGCACGGGAAATGGTCGATCAGGGCCCGCTCGTTCCACCCGGACCCCGCTGCCAACGTCCGGAACTCCAGCGCATAGTCCTGTGCGGTCCTAGTCCCCTGCCTCAGATGCACCAGTCGTTCGCCCGCCTCTTGACCCTCAGGCAGATGATCGAAAACGGCCCGAAAGAGGCGAGCAAACTCCCCATAGTCCTCCAACGCGGCACCTCCCTCGTTCCACACCGCGTTGGCCCACTCCAGGGCTCTCCCACAAAGGCAGGAAACCAGGACGGATACCTTCCCCCGCTCCAGTGGCGCCGGCCTGATGCTGGAGAAATACAACCCTAGTTGGAGCAGAAATCCCTTACATCGCACTGCCGTCCCATCAAACGCCGGTGGCCGGGATATCTGGATCCCTCCAGGGGCTGGGGTGTAGGTGGCTGGATCCGGTTGACCAGCTGGTCTCGATAGATCGGGTCCTCTCTTCTCCAAGCATTGTACTACCTAAAGAACCCGATCCATCCCTTCCCCCAAGCTGGCCAGCATCGAGGAATGCTCCTGGACCCTTGCCACAACTCCAGGCACGTGGTCTTCTCCTGCTGACTCCATTCAGCGGGTGAGTGATTCTGTGATGAGGTGTGAATGAAGGAGTCAGGCGCAGGAGGTAAAACACCAAAGTCCAGAGTTTATTCCGTTTACATAAATAAAACGCACCAAGCGTCAAAACGAAACTATCACAAGGGAAATATTCCACCTTGGCAATAACAAATGGAAGAGTAGTTCAACCGAGCTACTCACTCTCAAAATGAAACAATCACTCACAAAGACAAGGGGAACAGAGGGAACACTTACACACATACTAATTAGGGGAATGAGCACCAGGTGTGTGTGATTGACAAGACAAGACATGACAAGTGGAGTGACGAGAATGGGATCGGCAGTAGCTAGTAAGCCGGTGACGACGAACGCCGAAACCTGCCCGAACAAGGAGGGGAGGCAGCCTCGGCGGAAGTCGTGAAAGGGAGGGGGACAAGGGGTCCGAGACCGAGTCAAGACGGAGATTGTTATTTTGTCAAATCATAATAAGTGTTCAAAATGTCCAGTATTTCCGTGTTCATATTTCAGAACAACATATGGATTCTTTAGACATTCAGAATAGTGAAAAAAATGCATGCTGAGGGAAAATAGAGCTATGCTACAAATTATTACTAACCTAAACACAGTAGGGAGCAATGGGCCTTCTACGCCTTCAGAGAAGGGCTAAGGATTTATAAAATAATAATAATTATAATATAATAACAATTATATCATTATTTCCAATGACGTTCTCATTTAATCTCTTCAGTTTTTGTTGGAAAGAAAAGGGTTAACACTGAAGAGAAAAACAGATCCAATCAGGATTTGTCTTTGCTGGTCTCTGGCGAGATAAATCTAGCTAACTAAGTCAGCCATTGGCTAGGTCATCAGAAGCTAGATAAAGGCATCTGCCATTCAACTGTATTAGGGCAAAATGTTGGAATGACAGTGGAATCAACCAATCACATTTTGACTTAATGGGTGGGAGAGTTTTTACAAAAACATATGGAAACTTATGCCTTCTTGAAGGCCAACAGGTCACTGCAAAATAGCAAGCAGTAGTTTTCCCAGGTCTAGCTAGCTAGCTTTTGTTGTCGGCAAGTTTGCAGCGGCTTCAGCAGGTGTTATCAAAGAGGATGTTGTTGCTAATTTGTTAGCTTCTCCCTTTTCAAGAATAACTTTCAACAAGAAATTAAGTTAAAAATGATCATCATCTGGTGAGTGGAACTGTGCTTTTTATTGCAAGGCGCTTGCTGTTGTTAGCCATCTAATTGAAAATAACTTATTTGTGTGAAACTTTGTTGCATTTAAAGTGGAACTGACAGCATTTTAGCAACATGACATCTTATTAAAATCTGTTCATATACACCCCCAGGAAGAATATTACACTTTTTCTAAACAATTCTGACAAGCGAACACTTAGATATGGTCATTTTCACGTTTTCATAAATTCTTAGAATGTTTGGGAATTACATATACTAAGGCATTTGTGAAAATTCTATTGCAATTTATAGAATGGGTGGGTCTAATCCTGAATGCTGATTGGTTAAAACAGCATTCCAGACAGTGTCTATTACACAAGTTTCAACCAGCTAAATCTATGACCTTAAAAGGCCTATTTACTCTGTTCCACCTGACTGCGCAATCCACTGTCTCATCAGCCCAGCCAGGCACTTTATAAACTTGATCTCCACTATAATAAGTATCTAGACAATATATTTATTTTTGACTAACATTTAGTTTTCAACAGAGGAGATGTGTATAAACCTTGCTGTCTGTGTCTCCAACATTTGCAACATTGTTTCAATATTCAAATGAGATCTCCAGCTGTCCCATAGTAATGAACGTGTCAGGAGTCGGGACTAGACAGACAGGCAGGCAGGCAGCGTTTCTCAGCCAGTCGAAATCATGAATCAGCTGGCATCATTTTTATGGATATATACCAAGAAATGTCAATTGAAATTGCAGCTAGTTTGCAGTCTTTCCAGCATTTGTTTGAAGTTTAGCTGTGTTGTTGGCTAGCTCTTCCGAACAACAGTGTCCTGACGAGTGAGCACATTTTCTATGCCAGGTGAAATCGCGCCTCATTAGCTCCTTGTTATGGATGTATCAAAATAAATGTCACTAGAAAACAGCTTAAACAAATGCAAATGCGGCTACTTTGCTGTTATTCTGGCTGCACTGTTTGACGTGACTCAAATATTGCCACCCCTCCCATCCCAGCGCATTAGACAGGTAAATTGCTGAACCTGGCGCAAGTGGTGGAAAATGCCAAAGCGCCAGTTTTTACATTATGAAATTGCCAACTAACGTGCGTTTGGCACTTGCGCCACCTTAGTGCCAGCTGAAAATAGAGCCCATGGATTGTTATTTGGACTGTAATCAACAAATACCCCAATATGATACTAGGATCTACATGAGGAAATTAGAGAGTTTATTATTTTCCTGTATTACCCAGAGACCAATGTTATATTCAGCTTTGATTAACTATGAATAGCTGCATCAAGTCCATATGCTTCTCTCTATTGGATGATTCCCATTTGGGAATAACTTTGGCCTTTTGCTGTTCTGAAAATAATTCCCTGAGAGCGTTAAGGACAGTATTTTCCCTATTGTTTAAGATTCTGAGCCCAGAATAGAAAATGGTGTCCCAAGCATCCTTGTATTTCCTCCTCAGCTCTTACAGTATGTCTGCTTCATAATTTATTCCACTGAAGCCTATAGATCCTCATGGGAGTGATGTAAATAACTAAAATCTCTCTTGATCTCTGTTGCATTTAATTACACCAGAGTTGTTATTTACAGTTTGAAAAGCACGTTAATTAAAATTGCCAGGATGACTCAGAAAATTCATTGGCGATAACTTGGCTCTGTTCAGAACTCAGCTGTAGTCTGTTACCCCAAGGCCGCTCAATGGGTTTGGGGATTTATGTTTAGTCATTTAGCAGACGCTCTTATCCAGAGCGACTTACAGTTAGTGAGCATACTGGTCCCCAGTGGGAATTGAACCCACAACCCTGGCGTTGCGAGCGCCATGCTCTACCAACTGAGCTACACCGGGACTACATTCACATTTTGGACATTGCGTGTTTCTGTGGGGGAACTAAATGTATACATTCTCAGAGAGATAGAGAAAGTAAATATGCTTATTAGATGGGAAGAGTAGTCTGGTCTCTGTGGGGGGTTGAAGACAACATAAACAACTGACTCTATTCAGAAAAGCACATGCCATGGTAAGCCCTTGGGTTTAAATTTTAAAAAAGGAAAACTGAACAATTTGTTAAAGTATAGAAATAATTTCTCCCATGGTATAATTATTAACACAATCTGAATATCAACATATGACGTTGAATAGAGGTACAAACAGTACATGGTTTACTCATCTGGGTCCAGAGCTAATTGATTTGTAACATGCAAGGCAAAGTGGGCCATTTATTCGGAAGGAAAAAGTTTCCTCTGCAGAAAAAATCAGTTATCAAGGCTTTACAGTCAACTTCTCAACATCCTTTCATCTACCCTAACAAAGTAATGCTCACCAAAATACAGAAATAAAAGTTGTATATGCAAAAATAGAAGTGGAAGATGAGTATGGGCTAGCGACAAAGCTTGACGTACAAGCCTAAAGCAAAGCCTCAGAGGAAACAGGAAGTAGCTAGCAGGATTGATGTCTATTTTCTTTTCAAGCAGTGCCTCTCTTTCCCTCCCAGTTGAGTAAGACGATTTCCCACTCCTCCCTAGAAAAAATGTCTGACTTTTCTGAGAGGAACCATGGTGACTTAAAAAAAAAGATTGGTACGAGGACACACTTTGGAGTTGAACAATAATTGAAAGGACCAAATCATTCCCAGCAAGCAGTGAAGATATCGTACCGAATTCAAATGACGAAGGATGTTGGAAGCAATTAGAATACACACTCTGAATATTACTTCAAATACTTATAATTGCTATAAACTACCGGTCAAAAGTTTTAGAACACCTACTCATTCAAGGGTTTTTCTTTATTTTTACTATTTTTTACATTGGAGAATAATAGTGAAGACATCAAAACTATGAAATAACACATATGGAATCAGGTAGTAACCAAATAAGTGTTAAACAAATCAAAATGTTTTATATTTGAGATTCTTAAAATAGCCAGCCTTGATGACAGCTTTGCACACTCTTGGCATTCTCTCAACCAGCTTCATGAGGTATTCACCTGGAATGCATTTCAATTAACAGGTGTGCCTTCTTAAAAGTTAATTTGTGGAATTTATTTCCTTCTTAATGCATTTGAGCCAATCAGTTGTGTTGTGACAAGGTAGGGGCGGTGTCCACTACTAAAGGACACCAATAAGAAGAAGAGACTTGCTTGGGCCAAGAAACATGAGCAATGGACATTAGACCGGTGGAAATGTGTCCTTTGGTCTGGAGTCGAAATTTGAGATTTTTGTTTCCAACCGCTGTGTCTTTGTGAGATGCGGTGTGGGTGAACGGATGATCTCCGCATGTGTATTACCCACCATAAAGCATGGAGGAGGTGTTATTGGGTGGGGGTGCTTTGCTGGTGACACTGTCTGCGATTTATTTAGAATTCAAGGCACACTTAACCAGTATGGCTACCATAGCATTGTGCAGCGCTACGCCATCCCATCTGGTTTGGGCTTAGTGTGACTATCATTTGTTTTTCAACAGGACAATGACCCAACACACCTCCAGGCTGTGTAAATGCTATTTCACCAAGAAGGAAAGTGATGGAGTGCTGAATCAGATGACCTGGCCTCCACAATCCCCTGACCTCAACCAAATTGAGATGGTTTGGGATGAGTCGGATGGCAGAGTGAAGTAAAAGCAGTCAACAAGTGCTCAGCATATGTGGGAACTCCTTCAAGACTGTTGGAAAAGCATTCCATGTGAAGCTGGTTGAGAGAATGCCAAGAGTGTGCAAAGCTGTCATCAAGGCAAAGGGTGGCTATTTGAAGAATCTCAAATATAAAATATATTTGGATTTGTTTAACACTTGTTTGGTTACTACATGATTCCATATGTGTTATTTCATAGTTTTGATGTCTTCACTATTATTCTACAATTTAGAAAATAGTAAAAATATAGAAAAACCCTTGAATGAGTATGTGTTCTACAACTTTTGACCTGTAGTGTATGTGATGTAATTGACTTGCTTTTGTGTGGTAAATGTTGGAAGTGTAGAGATTAAAAAAGCTTTATGTCTAGTCTTTGTATAGCTGACTGAACTCCACTCCATGGTGAAGGATTTTTCTGATTAACTCCACCTATGGAGTGGAGCAGAGACCACCAAGCTTTGTGGAATTCAGCTCTGGATTCGCCCAAGATCAATACTTCAAAAAATGTAAATTATGAAACGTTAACCTTGTGCCTATGTTTATCCTGTGTAGTTGCATGTCTTCCTTTGTTTTCTGAAATCCATACTTTTTCAATAAATGTTAATGAAATACAACCAGTGACTGCTTCCTCATTGCTGTTGATCTAAGATGGCAAATCAGCGCAACTGTGCATGTGCCATTTGAATCTTAACCAGGAAAGTCGGTGGTTGTATTTGATTAACGTTTATTGAAAAAGTATGGATTTCAGAAAACAAAGAAAGTAGGGGTTCATAAATTTTTCATTAGGGTAAATCAATTCGGACAAATTTTAAAGTGAAAATTACAAACTTTAGAAGCCTTGTTAAACCTTGAATACACTACAAGTTTTTGCATTCCTGCGGTGCAGAAAACTTCTCAGCAACGAAATAGTGATCAAATTAAGATCCTAGGTCTGTAAGTCCCTCTGGATAAGAACTTCTGCTAAACTCAAATGTAAAATATAAAATGTAAATCCTATTTTTATAAAAAAATCTACAGATTGCAGCACCCGAAGAAAATATTGAAACTACACAGGACAAACATAGGTACAAGTTACGCAAAAAATTATGGACATTTTTACAAGTGTCGACTGACACCGGCTCGATGTAGTTGGGAAAGCATCTGGTGTTTTCCCCATGTTCAGTTTTTCTTCACATCCGTTTGGTTTGCTCCGCCCATTCCTTATCCTAACTCATATCCGTTGGTTTTGCTCCGCCCACTCCTTATCCTAACTCATATCCGTTGGGTTTGCTCCGCCCACTCCTTATCCTAAGTTGGTGTGGGTTTATTTATTTTAGTTTGTCTGATAGCAGGTCCAGTGGGGATCCATGGTCTGTCTTTTAAGACCCAACTGGAGTTGTTTGGACAGAACCCAGTAGGCCCCCCATAGATGCCTTTCAGAACCCATGTTAAAACCCCCACCTGTTTCATTTTGGTTGTCAGTTACTCATTTCTAAGTACCCTGGAGCGTCGATATTTTTGGTAGTGTTTTAGGGAACATAACAATGTGAATTTCTGAATCCGCTGGGCTTGGCTCTCCATACAGTATAATTACAAAAAAATTAAAAATAAAACATGTCTTAAAGATTACCGACATCAGAATAGAATACAGCTGCTTTGTTCATGACATTTTTTTATCAATCAGTGATTATTCCATTGTGGAATTGTGTCTCTCCTGTTCCTTGTCTGCAGGACTGCATGAAAGCCTGAAAATGCTGTATGTCCCGAAAAACCTTGTGTGGGGTTATTCAGAAGTTTACACCATAAAACATTGCTACTGAGTTTCACTTCTTTAGTTGTTCAGTTCTGTATTGCAGGTGGCAAAGGTTTTCAAACTATTGTTTTCTCCCAGACTAATCACTTCCATGCCAGCTGTTAAAGTGAAGAGGGTCGCTAGGTTCCAGATGTTGTGGAGTTAAAATATCGGAAATTATGAACAAATATGCCTGTATCCTCATGGTGTTAACATTATGGCATTCCAAGCCAGCACACCCAGGGGACTTTTCTTTGTTAGGTAGGAGGAGAAACCAAGGAATGTTGATGATTGTTACAGGGATAAACAGTACAGTGTTACAGGGATATACAGTACAGTGCCGTGAAAAAGTATTTGCCTCCTTTCTGATATGATCTGGAACCTGAGTTTTAAAAAATGCGGAAAGAAATATGCTTATTTTATTTATTTAATGAATAAAGTTATGAAACACCCAATTCCCCTGTGTGAAAAAGTAATTACCCCCTTACACTCAATAACTAGTTGTGCCACCTTTAGCTGCAATGACTGCAACCAAATGCTTCCTCTAGTTGTTGATCAGTCTCTCATATCGCTGTGGAGGAATTTAGACCCACGCTTGCATGCAGAACTGCTTTAACTCAGTGACATTTGTGGGTTTTCAAGCATGAACTGCTCATTTCAAATACTGCCACAACATCTCAATTGGGATTAGGTCTGGACCTCAAATTTGTTGCTTTTTAATCATTTTCATGTAGACTTGATTGTGTGCCTGGATACAGCCCTTAGCCGTGGTATCACAAACCCCCGAGGTGCCTTACTGCTATTATAAACTGGTCACCAACGTAATAAGAAGAGTAAAAAGTAATGTTTTGTCATACCCGTGGTATACGATCTGATATACCCCGGCTTTCAGCCAATCAGCATTCAGGGCTCGAACCACCCAGTTTATAATGTACTATATATCATCCTCAAATAATTTAAAATGCTAATTACTTTCAGAGCAAATTTCATTTTGAATGTAGTTTTGATTCTATACTGTAGTCGCTATATTGAACATATGGAGAGCTTAATTATGGTGATTGCATTCTGCACTAGCATGTTTT
This sequence comes from Coregonus clupeaformis, assembly GCF_020615455.1. Classification (NCBI taxonomy): domain Eukaryota; kingdom Metazoa; phylum Chordata; class Actinopteri; order Salmoniformes; family Salmonidae; genus Coregonus; species Coregonus clupeaformis. The sequence goes on from NC_059231.1 coordinate 3,529,490, forward strand.
TTCACCATATCAGTTCCAATCCAAATCAGCCTATCAGTTCCGTTTTGTCACTAATTTCATGTATCTGCTTGTGTACCCTCATATTTAGCCTCACATTGAAGTGCTTTACTGTTTTCTTTTCAGGACAACCAGGGCTACAAGTAGAATGAAAAACAATTTGACATATAAAGTTGCAATCATGGGTTTTATTGACTAATGTCACTACAGAAATGAGGTCTGCCAAACAAAAACCTGGTATAAAAGGTAAGGGAAATGTTGGCTCAGGGGGAAATGAATATTCAAATAGTCTGTGACAACTGTGTTCAATTTGTAGTTTGTGACAGCAAATATGAGTCTATTAAAGTATTATAGATGCCATTTCCTGGGCATAAATTGATTAAATGTTCTGTTATAGCCACAAAACATCCCCATTTGTCTTATACCCATGTCTGTAAGTGTTTGAAGTCTATCTGAAAGCTCAGGAAAACATCAAGAATTATCACAATGCAATACTTCTTTATGATCTTCTATGTAGAAAAACCTGTGTGTGTTCGTGTGAGTCTAAGCTTTCCATGATGGGGTCGTAATAGTCTGTAGCGCAAACTGTTCAGACTTTAGAGACGTTTTTGTGAGAATAAACTTTTTCTGTCTGTTGTCTTGTCAAATAGATGCGTCAAAGAATGTGTCCAGGAATTCTGTACCTCAAACACGCCTACACGCGATTTAGGAAATGTTCAGAACCAATCAAATGTTGCCTGTGGTGAATTGGGACTGATATCTTTGCATAATGATGTTAAATGACTGTCACGCTCAATACTGCAATTCAATTAAACAAATTCAATACTTGCAGAACTGTCAATTATTCTATAATTAATTGTACATACAGTTGAAGTTGGAAGTTTACATACACCTTAACCAAATACATTTAAACTCAGTTTTTCACAATTCCTGACATGTAATCCTAGTAAAAATTCCCTGTCTTAGGTCAGTTAGGATCACCACTTTATTTTCAGAATATGAAATGTCAGAGTATTAGTAGAGATTTCAGCTTTTATTTATTTCATCACATTCCCAGTGGGTAAGAAGTTTACATATACTCAATTAGTATTTGGTAGCATTGCCTTTAAATTGTTTAACTTGGGTCAAATGTTTCGGGTAGCCTTCCACAAGCTTCCCATAATACGTTGGGTGAATTTTGACCCATTCCTCCTGACAGAGCTGGTGTAACTGAGTCAGGTTTGTAGGCCTCCTTGCTCGCACACGCTTTTTCAGTTCTGCCCACACATTTTCTATAGGATTGAGGTATTTTCTATAGGATTGAGGCTTTGTGATGGCCACTCCAATACCTTGACTTTGTTGTCCTTAAGGCATTTTGCCACAACTATGGAAGTATGCTTGGGGTCATTGTCCATTTGGAAGACCCATTTGCGACCAAGCTTTAACTTCCTGACTGATGTCTTGAGATGTTGCTTCAAAATATCCACATAATTGTCCTTCCTCATGATGCCATCTATTTTGTGAAATACACCAGTCCCTCCTGCAGCCATGCACCCCCACAGCATGATGATGTCACCCCTGTTCTTCACGGTTGGGATGGTGTTCTTCGGCTTGCAAGCACCCCCTTTTTCCTCCAAACATAACGATGGTCATTATGGCCAAACAGTTCTATTTTTGTTTCATCAGACCAGAGGACATTTCTCCAAAAAGTACGATCTTTGTCCCCATGTGCAGTTGCAAACCATAGTCTGGCTTTTTTATGGAGATTTTGGAGCAGTGGCTTCTTCCCTGCTGAGCGGCCTTTCAGGTTATGTCGATACAGGACTCGTTTTACTGTGGATATAGATACTTTTGTACCTGTTTCCTCCAGTATCTTCACAAGGTCCTTTGCTGTTGTTCTGGGATTGATTTGCACTTTTTGCACCAAAGTACGTTCATCTCAAGGAGACAGAACGCGCTTCCTTCCTGAGGGGTATGACGGCTGCGTGGTCCCATGGTGTTTATACTTGCGTACTATTGTTTGTACAGATGAACGTGGTACCTTCAGGCGTCTGGAAATTGCTCCAAAGGATGAACCAGACTTGTGGAGGTGTACACTTTTTTTTCTGAGGTCTTGGCTGATTTATTTGATTTTCCCATGATGTCAAGCAAAGAGGCACTGAGTTTGAAGGTAGGCCTTGAAATACATCCAAAGGTACACCTCCAATTGACTCAAATGATGTCAATTAGCCTATCAGAAGCTTCTAAAGCCATGACATCATTTTCTGGAATTTTCCAAGCTGTTTAAAGGCACAGTCAACTTAGTGTATGTAAACTTCTGACCCACTGGAATTGTGATACAGTGAATTATAAGTGAAATAATCTGTCTGTAAACAATTGTTGGAAAGATTACTTGTGTCATGCACAAAGTAGATGTCCTAACCGACTTGCCAAAACTATAGTTTGTTAACAAGAAATTTGTGGAGTGGTTGAAAAACACGTTTTAATGACTCCAACCTAAGTGTATGTAAACTTCCGACTTCAACTGTACATATTTCATATTTGTGTACATAACGTATCATCACTTCTTCTTGTATCGTTAATGACCTTGTCTAGACCAGTCCTACTGTCATTAGATTGCCTTTATCTTTGAAGTCTAGTCATTTGTGTTAGGGGGTGAATTAACTACAGTAGTTCAAAGGCGTGGTGTCATTGCTTTTTTAGGCATGCTGTGTCCTCCTGGTGACCCTAAGAGCAACTATCAGCTAATTACCATTTAAATCTGTGACATTGATGCTTTGTATATGTTGCTAATTGGTGAGAGTGGTGAAAGAAGCATTTGATCTTGTCTACTATTCTATTAGTTAATCAGAAAACTAAATCAACAAATGACTCTGAGTTTTTTGTTAATTAAAATGTAGTAGCATTGGCCTTGAATATTGGCCTTGAAAGGGCATAAAACATACACTATATATACAAAAGTATTCAAATTAGTGGATTTAGCTATTTCAGCCACTCCCGTTACTGATAGGTTTATAAACTCGAGCACACCGCCATGCAATCTCCATAGACAAACATTGGCAGTAGAATGGCCTTACTGAAGAGCTCAGTGACTTTCAACATGGCACCGTCATAGGATGCCACCTTTCCAACAAGTCAGTTTATCAAATGTATGCCCTGCTAGAGCTGCCCCGGTCAACTGTAAGTGCTGTTATTGTGAAGTGGGAACGTCTAGGAGCAACAATGGCTCAGCTGCGAAGTGGTAGGCCACACAAGCTCACAGAACGGGACCGCCGAGTGCTGAAGCGCTCACTACCGAGTTCAAAATTGCCTCTGGAAGCAACGTCAGCACAAGAACTGTTCGTCGGGAGCTTCATGAAATGTGTTTCTATGGCCGAGCAGCCGCACACAAGCCTAAGATCACCATGCGCAATGCCAAGCATCGGCTGGAGTGGTGTAAAGCTTGCCGCCATTGGACTCTGGAGCAGTGGAAACACGTTTTCAGGAGTGATGAATCATGTTTCACTATCTGGCATTCCAACGGACGAATCTGGGTTTGGCGGATGCCGGGAGAACGCTACCTACCCGAATGCATAGTGCTAACTGTAAAGTTTGGTGGAGGAGGAATAATTGTCTTGGGACTGTTTTTCATGGTTCGGGCTAGGCCAGTTAGTTCCAGTGAAGGGGAATCTTAACGCTACAGCATACAATGACATTCTAGATGATTATGTGCTTCCAACTTTGTGGCATCAGTTTGGGGAAGGCCCTTTCCTGTTTCAGCATGACAATGCCCTGTGCACAAAGTGAGGTCCATACAGAAATGGTTTGTTGAGATCGGTGTGGAAGAACTTGACTGGCCTGCACAAAGCCCTGACCTCAATCCCATTGAACACCTTTGGGATGAATTGGAACATCGACTGCGAGCCAGGCCTAATCACCCAACATCAGTGCCCGACCTCACTAATGCTCTTGTGTCTGAATGGAAGCAAGACCCTGCAGCAATGTTCCAACATTTAGTTGAAATCCTTCCCAGAAGAGTGGAGGCCGTTATAGCAGCAAAGGGGGGACCAAACCATATCAATGCCCATGATTTGGGAATGAGATGTTCGACGAGCAGGAGTCTACTTTTGGTCATGTAGTGTACGTTTCTCTAGTCACTACCTCACATGTTTTGAAAGTTCTTAGCTCATCTTAGTGTAACGAAACTTCATGATTCCACTCATTTACATTTTTTAAATTGTTTTGTCATTTAGCAGACGCTCTTATCCAGAGCGACTTACAGTTAAGTGAGTGCATACATTTTTCAAGCACTCCATTTTCTTTCTGTTTCCACCGGCAGAGTTTGACGTAGCCAGTGTTTGTGACATTCAGTTCCATATGACCCCATTTAACAAATCGCAAGCATTTAGCTTTTATAATGGCAAACCCTGCAACAGTTCTGCAGGACGGAGATACACATGTATGATGCATGTTGCAATATATTTATATTTGTAAAGCGGACCTCTCTGACATAGCTACTCATTTGATGACCCCTGAAGCCTCACATTTCTCATCCAAGCACAGTCAAATAGAAACATGACCCTATACTTTCTCAATGTACTGTAGTACATAATGTGTACCTCTTTTGCATTAGGTTCCTTATTCCCAAAAATGTTTAAACAATACAAAAAATACCTTAGTTGCCTTTGTGGGTTTATATGCCGATGGCAAGATGTTGTTACAGCGGATTGAAGCTCTGAAGAGGCGCTAGGAAAGGACTTAACTACCTCTAACATTAGACGACATCTCCGTCAGAAGAACAGATGGCCTTGTACACTCTGTTTTCCAATGCATTTCTATATCACAGGGACAGCTCTGTTTTCTCAGAAATACCTTCCTTTTGTTAAAAACATCATAGAAAGTGCTACACATCTACTCACCCTGTAGAACTTTTTTTTTTCACAGCTAGAGAGAAACACCAGATACTGAATTGCTACACGCCAAGAAACACCAAATACTGAATTGCTACACGCCAAGAAACACCAGATACTGAATTGCTACACGCCAAGAAACACCACTTTGGGACTACTGTGAGGGAAGCCCACCTTGAAGCAAAGTTTCTTCAAGAGTCCTCCAGTACCTTGTGTGGCACACCCAGGGAGATACGACAGGAAGTCTGAAGTACACTTCCAAAAAAGAGTCCAAAGGGAAAGTTGTCCTGCAGTCAGACATTAGGATGTTGAAGTTTTATATAGGTATTTTACTAATAAACATACACTTTTCTTTACTATTTATTTAACTGCATGACCAAGTCACTATTCATTTTATATTTGTAAATGCTGTCATACTTGACATAGCACATTCATAATCTATACTGTATATCCTATTGTGTACATATCAGTTTATTACTTTGCATGCTACCTTATTGTACTGCAAAGTTGAGGGAGCTAGAGCGCAAGCATTTCACTGCACCTTTTAAACATGCTGTAAACTGTATATGTGACCAGTACAATTTGATTTGATTTAATTATATTGTCAAGTCCTGCCCTCCTCCTCGTTAGCAACAGTTGCTCTGCATTTGAATACTGCTCAAGAACACAACATTATTTGACGGATTACTGATACTAAAAAATGCAGACTTTAGCATGCACCACAGTGGTAGAAACCCAAACCCTTTCATAGCATGCTTTGATTATTTATTAGAGCTGTTGTGGATCTCCTAAAAATGACCTTTTTTCAAACGGTTTTTCCTGGAAAATTAGTAGTTTGCGTTCTCTCTTCCAGTAATGAGGGTGTCTCGATCCTTTAGTGGTCCATTCAGTCAGAGATCAGATACATAAGGTTTTAATGTCACCATTAACAGGCTACTGAATGTATAATGACCCACAAGAAGACAGAGGGCAGGCTTATTAGCTAAATGAGTCCTCTCTCTCTGGGTTGACTTCAGACATTTGGGTTGTTGCTGGTTCCACAGCCTTGGGGTGACATTAGTGGAAATGCTTCATTTACTGTGCTAATGGCCCCACCCATGTCATGAAATGTTCAGTCTACAGATCAGGGCTTGTGTTGTTAAAGGGTCAGTGCAGTTAAAAAACGTGATTTTTCATGTTATTGTGTTGTTGTTGATATTTCCACACTATGAGGTCGAAATAACACTCTGAAATTGGGAAAATTATGAAAATGCACTTTTTGTGTAAGAGCTGTTTGAAAATAAAATGCCTGGAATTTCAGCCTGTTCAGGTGGGATGGAACTTTTGGCCCACATCATGACATCACAATGTGACCTGATTATTATAGACCAATGACTGTTCATCTGGGTAAGGGAATGGGCTCTAGACCATACTATCAGCCAATCAGGGCTGTTTATGTAAATACCTTCAAATGTGTTTCCTAATGCTCACACGATCAGATGGAGCATTTCAAGGGCCAAAGGAGGCTGAGGGAATAAATCACAGATCTTAAAAAAATAAGATTTATTAGACATACAGTGATTATTTAAACATACAATTACAAAGACTGCATGCGGGCTGTAAGAGTTGTATTTGAAGATTTGTGGATTAGGTTGGATGTGAATTCAGCTCTCAGGTAATCAGGAAAAATATCAGTAATTATTGGTGGTGAACATAATGTGCTTTATATACACTGAACTGTGAGTTTCCATCCTATAATTTCACATGGTTAAATAAATAGGTACACTCTTTAGAAATATTTTCATGGCTCTCTTGTGCCTAACGTGTCTGTCTGTGTCTTTTCAATTTATTCTCTACAGATGTAGGATCTTAATTTGATCACCCTGTTGCAGGACATGTTAAACTAATCTATTTTGAGGTTTAAAAAGGCTTTTGAAGTTTGTAATTTCCACTTTGAAATGTCATTAAATGTCATTGATTTTCCCTTAAAATATTCCCTTACAAAATAATCCATTAATTATAATCCACATAATAATTCACATTTCCTGTTGCTGCAGGATTATTTCCTTGCTGTAGCAAACTGGCTCAAATTAAGATTCCGCATCTGTACCTTGTAATTCTCTTTACTCACTCCTATACTGTAAGTGAAATTAATTGCTGTAGTTCCTTTCTTTTGAAATAACAAATAAATAATGATTACTCAGCCAATTTTTAAGTACAAAGTACTTTTACAATACACATGTGTTTTGTATGAACTCAAGTAACTTTGTTGAGTCTTTCAAAAAGTCTGCAACGAACTGCATTACCTTCCTTTGACATACCATATTGCATTCTATTTCCCTAGCTGCCAGGGAGGGTTCACTTGTGGCTTGTATTAGAGCAAAGGAACCAAGCACTGAGCTGTCTCTTGGGTTTGATTAAATTCCATTTCCCATCACAGATGTGCCAAACAGTGGGATTTAGCAGCTGGGGGACATTTCCATGTTCAGCTCTTCACGAGGACATCTATGTCCACAGCTATTTTCCAGCCAGAGATGTTCCATCTCAGTGGCTCAGAGTAAACAACAGCACCACTGTAATATTTTTCACTTTCTGTCTTGACTGAGGACATTTGAAACTGACTTATTTGTGGATTCTTGTGATAGGGGGAATGTATTGATTTATTTCACGATTTAATAGCATGGTTATTTCCTGTTTGTTTTGGTTTTGTTTGCTTGCTTGCTTGCTAGCCTTGGTTTTTACACTCAAAGGCAGTACACGGTATGTCCTCAGACTAATACATTTATGTTTAAGGATTTTAGCTGTGCTAAAAAAAAGTCACTTTTCACTCCTGCATGAAATAATTGTGAAATATCTGGCATTATATTCAAATAACTTAAAACAAATTACTGAAGTAAAAGTCAACATGTTTACTACATTTCTCCCCCCAAGAAATGTATGACGCTTACACGTTTCACCTTTTAAATCTCCTCTATATCTTACTCTCCATACAGGATTCTAAGAAATATATATCCTCCATTGGCTGTTTCTGTCTCGCATTCAAGGATGTGCACTTGCCTTTTGATGTTTAAAACCTGCAATTAATGAGAATCAATTGCTCTCAGTGATCAGAGAGAAGATGGGGAGGAGGTCATGGGAATTGCTACATAGTGGTTGGAGATATAAGGGGGGTCTGAGTGGAGGTATGAGGGGGTCTGAGTGCACCACCACACAACCTTCAAATGGATGGCTAATTTTCTCCTCATCAATAGAAATGACAAGGATTAAGCTGTAGAGTCAGACTCTTCAGATGGATGAATAGGCAACAAATTGTGTGCTGAGGTGACATCTGGCCTCTTAGAAGTAGTTTGTGTACCTTTTCATAAAGTTATGGTGAAAAGGATACACTTCTGAAAAGACTGAATGGCATAGGTCCACATACCTGAAATATTGCTAGGATATTCAAATGCAACCTAGGGTGAATCTCAATTGCATACTCCTTGCGTCCTCTCTCCTCTCCTCCTTCTCAAAACCCATTGGATGTGAAAGCCAGAGGTCACTCCCCTACGGCCTTCTCCTCCAATAGGTTTTGAGAAGGAGGAGAGGAGAGAGAGCGCGGGCAGTATACAATTGAGATTATCCCAATGTAATGCAATGTATTTTTTATCAAACAATCGCAAGGACAATCACAAGGATGAAAAGTATGATTATGATTCAAGCAGTGAAGGTATTTTAAGGGCAAGGAAAGTTGCAAAATATATTTTTTTATGTTTGAGCGGCGGAAGGCAAATGCTTCCAGTACAATGGTATGCAGGCGGTAGATTTTTATTTTTATTTATTTCACCTTTATTTAACCAGGTAAGCCAGTTGAGAACAAGTTCTCATTTACAACTGTGACCTGGCCAAGATAAAGCAAAGCAGTGCGATAAAAACAACAACACAGAGTTACACAGAGATAACATCCAAAACATATACTGCAGCATTTGAGCAGCCCAAATGACCCATAATACATCTTATTGTTCCCTAAAGGCTTCTCTTCTGGGTGACCTGGGTGACCTGGGTGACCTGAGTGACCTCCACAACATCATTATTTTTGCATGGTAGGGTTGCAAAGCTACAGGTAATGTAACTGGAATCTTCCGTGATTTTGTTAATTAACAGGCAATCTATAGCAATCTATGGTAACTTTGGTCCTTTATACTTGAATAACTTTTTTTTAAATGTATTAATATATAGTATTCATTTTTTTTTATATCTGTGTCCACATTGTCAATGGGTTTCTAGTGGATAGACCATATGGTTCAACAGAAAATATCCTACTTAATGAAAAAAAAAGCATCTAAACAACAATGGCATTATTTTAAATTAAATTAAACTCTTCCAACTATTTTATTTTGTATATATATATATATATATATATATATATATATATATATATATACTACCAGTCAAAAGTTTAGACACACCTACTCATTCAAGGGTTTTTCTTTATTTTTACTATTTTTTACATTGTAGAATAATAGTGAAGACATCAAAACTATGAAATAACAAATATGGAATCATATAGTAACCAAACATTTTTTAAACAAATCATTTCTCTTTGCTTATTTGAACTGTTCTTGCCATAATATGGACTTGGTATTTTACCAAATAGGGCTATCTTCTGTATACCCCCACTACCTTGTCACAACACAACTAATTGGCTCAAACGCATTAAGAAGGAAATAAATTCCACAAATTAACTTTTAAAAAGGCACACCTGTTAATTGAAATGCATTCCAGGTGACTACCTCATGAAGCTGGTTGAGAGAATGCAAAGAGTGTTCATCTCAAATATAAAATATATTTTGATTTGTTTAACACTTTGTTGGTTACTACGTGATTCCATATGTGTTATTTCATAGTTTTGATGTCTTCACTATAATTCTACAATGTAGAAAATAGTAAAAATAAAGAAAAACCCTGGAATGAGTAGGTGTGTCCAAACTTTTGACTGGTACTGTATATACAGTGGGGAGAACAAGTATTTGATACACTTCCGATTTTGCAGGTTTTCCTACTTACAAAGCATGTAGAGGTCTGCAATCTTTATCATAGGTACACTTCAACTGTGAGAGACGGAATCTAAAACAAAAATCCAGAAAATCACATTGTTTGATTTTTAAGTAATTAATTTGCATTTTATTGCATTAAATAAGTATTTGATACATCAGAAAAGCAGAACTTAATATTTGGTACACAAACCTTTGTTTGCAATTACAGTGATCATACGTTTCCTGTAGGTCTTGACCACGTTTGCACACACTGCAGCAGGGATTTTGGCCCACTCCTCCATACAAACCTTCTCCAGATCCTTCAGGTTTCGGGGCTGTCGCTGGGCAATACGGACTTTCAGCTCCCTCCAAATATTTTCTATTGGGTTCAGGTCTGGAGACTGGCTAGGCCACTCCAGGACCTTGAGATGCTTCTTACGGAGCCACTCCTTAGTTGCCCTTACTGAGTGTTTCGGGTCGTTTTCATGCTGGAAGAGCCAGCCACGACCCATCTTCAATGCTCTTACTGAGGGAAGGAGGTTGTTGGCCAAGATCTCGTGATACATGGCCCCATCCATCCTCCCCTCAATACGGTGCAGTCGTCCTGTCCCCTTTGCAGAAAAGCATCCCCAAAGAATGATGTTTCCACCTCCATGCTTCACGGTTGGGATGGTGTTCTTGGGGTTGTACTCATCCTTCTTCTTCCTCCAAACACGGCGAGTGGAGTTTAGACCAAAAAGCTCTATTTTTGTCTCATCAGACCACATGACCTTCTCCCATTCCTCCTCTGGATCATCCAGATGGTCATTGGCACACTTCAGACGGGTCTGGACATGCGCTGGCTTGAGCAGGGGGACCTTGCGTACGCTGCAGGATTTTAATCCATGATGGCGTAGTGTGTTACTAATGGTTTTCTTTGAGACTGTGGTCCCAGCTCTCTTCAGGTCTTTGAACAGGTCCTGCCGTATAGTTCTGGGCTGATCCCTCACCTTCCTCATGATCATTGATGCCCCACGAGGTGAGATCTTGCATGGAGCCCCAGACCGAGGGTGATTGACCGTCATCTTGAACTTCTTCCATTTTCTAATAATTGCGCCAACAGTTGTTGCCTTCTCACCAAGCTGCTTGTCTATTGTCCTGTAGCCCATCCCAGCCTTGTGCAGGTCTACAATGTTATCCCTGATGTCCTTACACAGCTCTCTGGTCTTGGCCATTATGGAGAGGTTGGAGTCTGTTTAATTGAGTGTGTGGACAGGTGTCTTTTATACAGGTAACGAGTTCAAACATGTGCAGTTAATACAGGTCATGAGTGGAGAACATGAGGGCTTCTTAAAGAAAAACTATAAGGTCTGTGAGAGCCAGAATTCTTACTGGTTGGTAGGTGATCAAATACTTATGTCATGCAATAAAATGCAAATTAATTACTTAAAAATCATACAATGTGATTTTCTGGATTTTTGTTTTACCTGCAAAATCGGCAGTGTATCAAATACTTGTTCTCCCCACTGTATATGATATTTTTTATCGAAACCCTCATATTAAACACCAATGGTATTCATTAAGTTGTTATATATTTAGGATAATGTTTAATAGCTTTGTCATCTTATTAGATTTTGTTGTATATTTTACATGTGATAAGGCCACACAGAGGGCCAGAGACCAATTACAGACTGTGGTAATCTGAAGTACCCAAAAAGGCCACTAGATATCATCTGATAAATTTCCATACAGTTGAAGTCGGAAGTTTACATACACCTTAGACAAAAACATTTAAACTCAGTTTTTCACAATTCCTGACATTTAATCCTAGTAAAAATTCCCTGTCTTAGGTCAGTTAGGATCACCACTTTATTTGAAGAATGTGAAATGTCAGAATAATAGTAGAGAGAATTATTTATTTCAGCTTTTATTTCTTTCATCACATTCCCAGTGGGTCAGAAGTTAGTATTTGGTAGCATTACCTTTAAAGTGTTTAACTTGGGTCAAACGTTTCAGGTAGCCTTCGACAAGCTTCCCACAATAAGTTGGGTGAATTCTGGCCCATTCCTCCTGACAGAGCTGGTGTAACTGAATCAGGTTTGTAGGCCTCCTTGCTCACACACGCTTTTTTAGTTCTGCCCACACATTTTCTATAGGATTGAGGTCAGGGCTTTGTGATGGCCACTCCAATACCTTGACTTTGTTGTCCTTAAGGCATTTTGCCACAATTTTGGAAGTATGCTTGGGGTCATTGTCCATTTGGAAGACCCATTTGTGACCAAGCTTTAACTTCCTGACTGATGTCTTGAGATGTTGCTTCAATATATCCACATAATTTTCCTTCCTCATGATGCCATCTATTTTGTGAAGTGCACCAGTCCCTCCTGCAGCAAAGCACCCCCACAGCATGATGCTGCCACCCCCGTGTTTCACAATTGGGATGGTGTTCTTCGGCTTGCAAGTACCCCCTTTTTACTCCAAACATAACGATGGTCATTATGGCCAAACAGTTCTATTTTTGTTTCATCAGACCAGAGGACATTTCTCCAAAAAGTACGATCTTTGTCCCCATGTGCAGTTGCAAACCGTAGTCTGTCTTTTTCATGGTGCATTTGCACTTTTCGCACCAAAGTACGTTCATCTCTAGGAGACAGAACACGTCTCCTTCTTGAGCGTTATGACGGCTGCGTGGTCCCATGGTGTTTATACTTGCGTACTATTGTTTGTGCAGATGAACGTGGTACCTTCAGGCATGTGGAAATTGCTCCCAAGGCTGAACCAGACTTGTGGAGTTCTACCATTTTTTTTCTGAGGTCTTGGCTGATTTTTTTGATTTTCCCATGATGTCATGCAAAGAGGCACTGAGTTTGAAGGTAGGCCTTGAAATACATCCACAGGTACACCTCCAATTGACTCAAATGATGTCAATTAGCCTATCAGAAGCTTCTAAAGCCATGACATGATTTTCTGGAATTTTCCAATCTGTTTAAAGGCACAGTCAACTTAGTGTATGTAAACTTCTGACCCACTGGAATTGTGATACAGTGAATTATAAGTGAAATAATCTGTCTGTAAACAATTGTTGGAAAAATTACTTGTGTCATGCACAAAGTAGATGTCCTAACCGACTTGCCAAAACTATAGTTTGTTAACAAGAAATTTGTGGAGTGGTTGAAAAACAAGTTTTAATGACTCCAACCTAAGTGTATGTAAACTTCCAACTTCAACTGTACATTGATCAAGTTTGATCATAAAGTCACTGATCCTCTCCCCCCGTGTCAAACATTTGGATTCAGGAGGCAGGCATTACCAAGTATTTACTTCCGGTTTTATGCAACGTCACATAAAGCCGGAAATTTTATACACCAATGGTTTTGACTTGTGAACGGTATATTTTCTGTAACACACCTTATAGTCACTATATGGTATTGGTTCTTCCATCCCTAAGTCCTCTACATTGAGTCTGAGAACTACCAGCACAAAGCTGGCACGAAGGAATGTTGTCCACAAAAGGAGTTGCGTTGTGTGTATAGTATTTGGTAGTTTTACAGTTGACGTACAGTAGCTTGGTGATAGGGGGGTGGTGTTATTATTAAGGACCTTTCCATCTCCTTTATCTTTCCACTAACATCAAGCTGTAACGATAGACAATGATAGACATTTTCAACATCTACTCTGTCTGCACAGCTTCCCAGGAAACCACCGCAGCAGGAATGCTGTCATACAAAATCAGCTTTCCCAAGGCAAAGAAGGGGGATATGCTGTGAAGCCTGTGAAGACAGACCAAAGAAGGGTGGATATGCTGTGAAGCCAGAAGACAGACCAACGAAGGGTGGATATGCTGTGAAGCCTGTGAAGACAGACCCAACATACTGTAAGTCATAGTTATTCATTTCAAATATGCATCAATTGAGCATTTCAGGCACACAAAAATTCAAAATACAAACGTTGAAAAGTAAAAAAAAAATTTTTTAAAGTGCAGGGGCGGTCAGGGCAAGAATTCGGCCCTGGAATTTTATCCACAATCAGAAAGGGTGCCTATAAACGTAGAAAGAGAACATTCTACTTTGTCACTTCACTCAAAACGTCGTATTTATGGGGGCGGCTAAAACCATGATTTGGTGTAGCAGTAAAGTGCATTATCCTCAGGATTCCTGTAATGAAAGTGTCTGCCCTGTGCCTGTGCACTCGTTGGTATGTAATAAATGGTGGATGTCCATCATCAATTTCGTATGATATGTTACTAATTACAATACGCATGATCTGATCTTGAGAAATAGGATGACTGTGCGAGACCTTTAAAAGTAGTCCTTGTGCATAGAGTTGTAGGGTTTGTTTAACTTTGCAAATTCGGCGGCAGGTAGCCTAGCGGTTAAGAGCATTGAGCCAGTAACTGAAAAGTCACTGGTTCAAATCCCTTAGCCGACTAGTTGAAAAATCTGTCGATATGCCCTTTAGCAAGGCACTTAGTCATAATTGCTCCTGTGAGTCGTATGTTTATCTCCGTTTAAGAAACGTTTTACAACAGAATCGGCTAAATGAATACACCCCTGATCACATGCAAACAGAACTAGCAGCCACATATGCACCGCATGATCACTTGGCTCGTTGTATATATAATTCCTTCTCGCATCTACGCTCTCTCCTCCTCTAACCTTTACCCTTCACTTGAGGAATTCAGTGCACAATACAACAGCTGCCTGTGACCGAATAAACCTTTCCAACCCAAACTTTCATACCATAACAGCTAACAGCTGTCACGGTTTACTAAGCCAGAACCCAGAAGCAGACCAGGACAAGGTAGGTTGAAACAAAGGTGAGTGTTTATTTAATAGATCCACGAGTGAGGCTGAATAATCCAGGGAACAGAGCGGGTGGCGTGGATGGGTTGTTGAGGGTGCAGTGGTAGGTCCAGTAATGGCTCGGCAGCCGCCGACCATCAGGCAGAGGTTGGGTGAAGGTTCCGGATGAGTGACTGCAGATGGAACAAAACGGAGGTAAGTACAAAACAAGCAAACAAGGTGCAAAACAACAAAACTAACGCTACATGCTCTAAGGCTGATCCACTGATAAACATACTGTTCATGGCTAACGATCCGGCAGGGAATGGATGTTAGGACAGAGCCTAAGAAGGGTGATGATCAGGACCAGGTGTGCAGATTGCTGATGGGATGCAGGTGCGGAAATCAAGAGAGCTCCCGCCTAGCAACGTTGCCCGGCAACCAGGCAGGAGCGTTTCCAGAACCCTCGGGAAACTGGAGATCCCGAGCAGAAAAACTAGTACCCAGACAGAAACCGACTCAGACTGCAGGGATCGTTACAGTACCCCCCTCCGACGAACGCCACCGGGCGGACTCCCGGAGCGCCAGGATGGAGGCGGTAGAAGTCACGAATGAGGTCAGCATCTAGGATCTGTCGCCGCAGAATCCAACTCCTCTCTTCAGGACCATACCCCTCCCAGTCCACGAGATACTGGAAACCCCGGCCCCGCCGTCTGGAATCCATGATGCGTCGCACCGTGTAGGCAGGACCACCTCCGATCATCCGAGGAGGAGGAGGAGGAGGCGGAGGAGGCAACAGAGGACTGAGGAGAACAGGCTTGAGGCAGGAGACATGAAAGGTGGGATGGACTCTGAGCGTCCTCGGTAGTTTGAGTCGAACTGCCACCGGATTGATCACCTTCTCCACCACAAACGGACCAATGAACTTCGGTGACAACTTCCTAGACTCAGTCCGTAAAGGAAGATCCCGTGTGGCCAACCAGACCCTATCTCCGATGGTATAGGTGGGAGCGGGGATCCGGCGACGATTCGCCTGGAGCTGATACCGGTCCGAAACTCTAAGGAGTGCCTTTCTGGCCCGATGCCAGGTCCGGTGGCAACGGCGAATATGGGCCTGAACAGAGGGCACTGAGAGCTCCTTCTCCTGAGAAGGGAACAAGGGAGGTTGGTAGCCATACAGGCACTGGAAGGGAGACATCCCAGTGGCAGATGTAGGGAGAGTATTGTGGGCATACTCAACCCAAGGCAACTGAGAGACCCAGGAGGTGGGGTTGGAGGAGACAAGGCAGCGTAGCGTGGATTCCATCTTCTGGTTGGCTCTCTCCGCCTGACCATTAGATTGGGGGTGAAAACCAGATGTGAGGCTGACTGTAGCTCCAATGGCCAAACAGAAGGACTTCCAGACAGCAGAGGTAAACTGAGGGCCACGGTCGGAAACGATATCACTGGGCAAACCGTGGACCCTGAAAACCTCCCTAACCAGGATCTCGGACGTCTCCGAGGCAGAGGGAAGCTTGGCAATAGGCACAAAGTGGGCGAACTTGCTGAATCTGTCCACGATAGTCAGAACGACCGTGTTCCCCTCAGAAGCGGGCAACCCAGTGACAAAGTCCAGGGCCAGATGCGACCATGGTCGCGGGGAATAGGAAGGGGGTGAAGTAGTCCAGAGCTGGGCCGATTGGTACTCTTATTCTGCGCACACACTGGACAGGCAGCAACAAAACCCCGAGTATCCTCGGCCATGGCAGGCCACCAAAAACGTCTGCGAAGAAACGCCATCGTCCGAGCCACGCCAGGGTGACAAGCCATCTTGCTGGCGTGGGACCATTTGAGGACAGCAGGACGAACCGACTCAGGCACAAACAACCGACCGGGTGGACCGTTACGGGACCGGGCTGCGTCCGAAGGGCCGCCATCACCTCCTCCTCAATCTTCCACATAACTGCTCCCACGACGCAGTTCCGGGGGAGAATTGTCTCGGTCTTGGACCCACTCTCTTCCGTCTTGGAGAACATCCGGGACAAGGCGTCCGCCTTGCCGTTCTTAGATCCAGGTCGGAACGTCAGGGAAAAAATTGAATCGTCCGAAAAACAACGCCCACCTGGCCTGACGGGGAGTTGAGACGTCTAGCCGATTGCACGTAAGCAAGATTCTTGTGGTCAGTCCAGACAATAAACGGTTGCTCCGCCCCCTCCAACCAGTGGCGCCACTCCTTCAAGGCAAGTTTCACCGCGAGAAGCTCCCGGTTACCCACATCATAATTCCTCTCCGCAGGCGAAAGGCGACGAGAGTAGTAGGCGCAGGGATGGAGTTTACTGTCCGTGGAGCATCGCTGCGACAGGATGGCGCCAACTCCCACATCAGACGCGTCCACTTCAACGACGAACTGACGGGCCGTGTCCGGTTGAGAGAGAATCGGTGCGTTGGTGAATCGCCTCTTCAAATCCAGAAACGCTCGATCCGCCTCCGGATTCCACTTGAAGGTCCTGATACTGGAAGTCAAGGCAGTTAACGGAGCGGCCACACGGCTGTAATCCCGGATGAATCTGCGGTAGAAATTCGCAAACCCCAAAAATCTCTGGAGCTGCAATCTCGTACCGGGCTGGGCCCATTCCAGAACCGCTCTAACCTTCTCCTGGTCCATCCTAATCTCTCCCCTGGAGATGATGTACCCGAGAAAGGATGTCGTGTGGGCGTGAAACTCGCACTTCTCGGCCTTCACGAACAGGCGATTCTCCAACAATCGCTGCAGAACCTGCCGGACATGCTGGACGTGGTCGGGAAGGTTCCTTCGAGAAGATCAGAATGTCATCCAGGTAAACAAACACAAAGAGACCGATCATATCTCTCAGGACGTCGTTCACCATACTCTGGAATACCGCTGGAGCATTGGTCAGTCCAAACGGCATCACCTGATACTCGAAGTGACCCATCGGTGTATTGAAACCCGTCAACCACTCGTCCCCCTCTCTGATCCGGACCATGTGATACGCATTGCGTAGGTCTAGCTTGGTGAACACCGTAGCACCCTGTAAGGAGTCGAAGGCAGAACTCATCAAGGGCAGGGGATACTTGTTCTTGACCGTGATGTCATTCAACCCCGATAATCAATACACGGTCGAAGAGAGCCATCCTTCTTACCCACAAAGAAGAATCCTGCCCCCAGGGGTGATGACGAGGGACGAACGAGACCAGCAGCTAGGGACTCCTTGATGTAGGTCTCCAAAGCCTCACGTTCAGGTCGGGAGATACTGTATAACCTTCCCTTGGGGTAGACAGCTCCAGGGAACAGGTTGATGGCACAATCATATGGTCGGTGGGGAGGGAGTGACAGAGCCTTCTGCTTACTGAACACTTCCCCCAAATCGTGATATGTCTCGGGAACCAGGGACAAATCTGGGGGTTTAGCCTCAATCACCTGACTGGGAACCGAATGGGGACAGGCAGTCTTGAGACAGTTAGCATGACAATCAAGGCTCCAACTCGTTACCTTGCCCGTCACCCAATCGAACGTGGGATTGTGTTCCTTCAGCCAGGGGTATCCAAGGACCAGAGGAACATGCCAGACTACTGCCGTTCAGAGTGGTCGCTTCAATGGCTTCCGGCAATTGCTCCTTGGAAAGCCCCAGCTGTTCCACCAACTCGGCATCAAGAAAGCTTCCATCGGCACCTGAATCGATAAAAGCGTTAATCGCTAAGCTCTGATTCCTGTTCATAAGGGTAGCCGGGAAACGGGGTCTGACAGAGGTATTGAGAGGTCGAAACTGGCTCGCTAAAAGTCCTCCCAACTTTAGCGAGCCGCGCAGTTTGACGACCGCCGGGAACAGGTGGCGAGGTAATGTCCCGAACCACCACAGTAGAGGCAACAGTTAGTCCTACGTCTGAGTTGGCGTTCCTCCTTGGTTAACCCGTGCCGCCCTACTTGCATTGGTTCAGAATCGGGAGACAGGACCTCTCCACTAATCCTGTGTGGTGGACGATGATCGACGTATTCTGGTCCAATCCCGACCCGACTGGAACCTGAGAAGCTGATCGATTGGACGGAACCCATTGCTTCTCCCTCCTTCGCTCTCGGACTCGATTATCCACCCGAATAGACAAGGCTACCAAGCTGTCCAGGTCACTAGGCTCCGGATAGGAGATCAACTCATCCTTGAGCTGCTCCGACAGACCCTGGTAAAAGGCCGCTTGCAGAGACTCCTCATTCCACCCACTCTCCACAGCCAACGTCTTGAACTCGATCACGAAGTCGGCCACGCTGCGAGTTCCTTGGCGAAGCGAAAACAGGCGCCTAGCTGCGTCCCTCCCTCGGACGGAATGGTCGAAGAGCTTCCTCATCTCGGCCGTGAACCCCTGGTATGAAGCCATGCAGGGGTCTTGTCGTTCCCAAACGGCTGAAGCCCACTCCAGCGCTCGACCACGCAGCAACTCAATCACAAAGGCTATCCTAGCCTTGTCTGTGGCATAAGAGTAGGGCTGTAGATCGAACACTAACCCACACTGCATAAGGAAAGAACGGCATCTTCCCAGCTCCCCCTCATATTTATCCGGCGTCGGAACCTTGGGCTCACGGAAGGACACAGCTCCAGAAGCGGCAGGCGAGATGGGTGAAACCGGTAGTGGATCCTCCACCGGAAACTTGCGCTGGTTCTGGACCTCCGTCAGACCGGTAGAAAGGTTCCGAACTGCCAACGCGATCTCCTGTAGCTCCGTGCTATGATGGCCCAACATCTTCTCCTGATGGGTAATGGCATGGCGAACAGAGTCCAGGTCCGCTGGGTTCATTACTGGCCGGATCATTCTGTCACGGTTTACTAAGCCAGAACCCAGAAGCAGACCAGGACAAGGTAGGTTGAAACAAAGGTGAGTGTTTATTTAATAGATCCACAAGTGAGGCTGAATAATCCAGGGAACAGAGCGGGTGGCGTGGATGGGTTGTTGAGGGTGCAGTGGTAGGTCCAGTAATGGCTCGGCAGCCGCCGACCATCAGGCAGAGGTTGGGTGAAGGTTCCGGATGAGTGACTGCAGATGGAACAAAACGGAGGTAAGTACAAAACAAGCAAACAAGGTGCAAAACAACAAAACTAACGCTACATGCTCTAAGGCTGATCCACTGATAAACATACTGTTCATGGCTAACGATCCGGCAGGGAATGGATGTTAGGACAGAGCCTAAGAAGGGTGATGATCAGGACCAGGTGTGCAGATTGCTGATGGGATGCAGGTGCGGAAATCAAGAGAGCTCCCGCCTAGCAACGTTGCCCGGCAACCAGGCAGGGAGCGTTCCAGAACCCTCGGGAAACTGGAGATCCCGAGCAGAAAAACTAGTACCCAGACAGAAACCGACTCAGACTGCAGGGATCGTTACAACAGCTACACACAGCCTATGTCTTTTTCACCATATTTAACGTAGTTAACATACAGTGCCTTCAGAAAGTATTCACACCCCTTGACTTTTTCCACATTTTGTTGTGTTACAGCCTGAATTTAAAATTGATTACATTTAGATTTTTTGGGTCACTGGCCTACACACAATACCCCAGAATATCAAAGTGGAATTATCTTTCTAGAAATGAAAAAACAAACAATGAAATTGAAAAGCTGAAATGTCTTGAATCAATAAGTATTCAACCCCTTTGTTATGGCAAGCTTAAATACGTTCATGAGTAAAAATATGCTTTAAAAAGTCACAAGTTTCATGGACTCACTTTGTGTGCAATAATAGTGCTTAACATGATTTTTGAATGACTACCTCATCTCTGTACCCACATATACATACCATTATCTGTAAGGGCCCTCAGTCGAGCTGTGAATTTACAACACAGATTCAACCACAAAGACCAGGGAGGTTTTACAATGCCTCGCAAAGAAGTGCACCTATTGGTAGATGAGATTATTTTTTTTTAAGCAGACATTGAATATACCTTTGAGCATGGTGAAGTTATTAATTAAACTTTGGATGGTGTATCAATACACCCAGTCACTACAAAGATACAGGCGTCCTTCCTAACTCAGTTGCCGGAAAGGTCAATGGTGACTTCAGTTGGAGAGTTTTATGGCTGTGATAGGAGAAAACTGAAGATGGATCAACAACATTGTAGTTACTCCATAATACTAACCTAACTGACAGAGTAAAAAGAAGAAGGATGCCTGTACAGAATAAATATATTCCAAATCATGCATCCTGTTTTCAAGAAGGCACTAATGTAATACTGCAACAAATGTGGCAAGGCAATTCACTTTTTGTCCTGAATACAAAGTGTTATGTTTGGGGCAACTTCAACAAAACACACATTACTGAGTACCACTCTCCATAGTTTCAAGCATAGTGGTGGCTGCATCATGTTATGGTTACGCTATTAATCATTAAGTACTGGGGAGTTTTTCAGGATACAAAAGAAATGGAATGGAGCTAAGCACAGGTAAAATCCTAGAGGAAAACCGGGTTCAGTGTGCTTTCCACCATACACTGGGAGATTAATTCACCTTTCAGCAGGACAATAACATTTTAGTCATTTAGCAGATGCTTTTATCCAGAGCGTCTTACAGTTAGTGAGTGCATACATTTTTCATATTGGCCACCCGTGGGAATTAAACCCACAACCCTGGCATTGCAAGCGCCATGCTCCACCAACTAAGCTACAGGAGGGCCAAACACAAGGCCAAATCTACACTGGAGTTGCTTACCAAGAAGAAAGTGAATGTTCCTGAGTGGCCGAGTTGCAGTTTTGACTTAAATCTACTTGAAAGTCTATGGCAAGACCTGAAAATGGTTGTCTAGTAATGATCAACAACCAATTTGACAGAGCTTGAAGAAATGTGAAAAGAATAATGGCCAATGTTGCATAATCCAGGTGTGGAAAGCTCTTAGAGATTTACCCAGAAACTCACAGCTGTACATGCTGCCAAAGGTGCTTCTATAAAGTATTGACTCAGAGGTGTGAATAGTGATGTGAATTATATATTTATGAATTTTATTTTCAATACATTTGCTAAAATGTATAACATGTTTTCACTTTGTCATATTGTGTGGAAATGGGTGAGAAATTCATTTTGAATGCAGGCTATAACATTCAGGCTAGAACTAACAAGTTAGTAAACCCGCTACAATCACGCTGTACAGTGTACAGTTGTGGTCCAAAGTTTTGAGAATGACACATATACTAATTTTCACAAAGTCTGCTGCCTCAGTTTTGATGATGGCAATTTGCATATACCCCAGAATGTCATGAAGAGTGATCAGATGAATTGCAATTAATTGCAAAGTCCCTCTTTGCCATGAAAATGAACTCAATCCCCAAAAAACATTTCCACTGCATTTCAGCCGTGCCACAAAAGGACCAGCTGCCATCATGTCAGTGATTCTCTCGTTAACACAGGTGAGAGTGTTGACGAGGACAAGGCTGGAGATCACTCTGTCATGCTGATTGAGTTAGAATAACAGACTGGAAGCTTTAAAAGGAGGGTGGTGCTTGAAATCATTGTTCTTCCTCTGTTAACCATGGTTACCTGCAAGGAAACACGTGCCGACATCATCAGCACAAAAAGGGCTTCACAGGCAAGGATATTGCTGCTAGTAAGATTGCACCTAAATCAACCATTTATCGGACCATAGAGAACTTCAAGGATAGAGGTTCAATTGTTGTGAAGAAGGTGTCAGGGTGCCCAAGAAAGTCCAGCAAGCACCAGTACCGTCTCCTAAAGTTGATTCAGCTGTGGGATCGGGGCACCACCAGTGCAGAGCTTGCTCAGGAATGGCAGCAGGCAGGTGTGAGTGCATCTGCACGCACAGTGAGGCGAAGACTTTTGGAGGATGGCCTGGTGTCAAGAAGGGTAGCAAAGAAGCCACTTCTCTCCAGGAAAAACATCAGGGACAGACTGATATTCTGCAAAAGGTACAGGGATTGGACTGCTGAGGACTGGGGTAAAATCATTTTCTCTGATAAATCCCCTTTCCAATTTTTTGGGGCATCCGGAAAACACCTTGTCCGGAGAAGACAAGGTGAGCGCTACCATCAGTCCTGTGTCATGCCAACAGTAAAGCATCCTGAGACCATTCATGTGTGGGGTTGCTTCTCAGACAAGTGAGTGGGCTCACTCACAATTGTGCCTAAGAACACAGCCATGAATAAAGAATGGTACCAACACATCCTCCGAGAGCAACTTCTCCCAACCATCGAAGAACAGTTTGGTGACGACCAATGCCTTTTCCAGCATGATGGAGCACCTTGCCATAAGGCAAAAGGGATAACTAAGTGGCTCGGGGAACAAAACATCGAAATTTTGGGTCCATGGCCAGGAAACTCCCCAGACCTTAATCCCATTGAGAACTTGTGGTCGATCCTCAAGAGGCGGGTGGACAAACAAAAACCCACAAATTCTGACAAACTCCAAGCATTGCTTATGCAAGAATGGGCTGCCATCCGTCAGGATGTGGCCCAGAAGTTAATTGACAGCATGCCAGGGCGGATTGCAGAGGTCTTGAATAAGGGTCAACACTGCAAATATTGACTCTTTGCATAAACTTAATGTAATTGTCAATAAAAGCCTTTGACACGTATGGAATGCTTGTAATTATACTTCAGTATACCATAGTAACATCTGACAAAAATATCTCATAACACTGAAGCAGCGAACTTTGTGAAGATCAAAACTTTTGACCACGACTGTACACTGTAACGTTACTGCATGATTGTAGCGGGTTTACTAACGCGTTAGATTTTACATTTAAGTCATTTAGCAGATGCTCTTATCCAGAGCGACTTACTAATTGGTGCATTCAACTTAGGATAGCCAGTGGGACAACCACCACTGGGGGAGGGGGGGGTGTAGAAGGATTACTGTTAGACTATTCCAGGTATTCCTTAAAGAGGTAATCTATTAGATCTTAGATCTATTAGTTATGCTGACTATTACATTACTTTAGCTAATATGGTGACAACGATGTAGGTTGTGTGTAGCCGTTTAGCTTGGAAAGGTTTTTTCGCCTTGTCACATACAGCTGATGTGTTGTGCATTGAAGTCCACAAGAGAAGGGAAGAGGTGAGAGGAGGAACATGGCTGCTATGAAAGTAAACCGTGTTTACGCGTGATCAGGGGTATATTCATTCCGCCGATTCTGTTGAAAAATGTTTCTTAAGCGGAAGCAAACGGAACAAAACGGGGATAAACATACCTGAATTTGTCCAATAGAAACTCTCGTTTGCAACTGTTGGACTAATGATTACACCATATATCAGCTAGATGCAGGCAAGAGTGTGCAAGGTGGTATTGAATGTCACTGTCTGTCCATGTGTCGCTGTATGTGGCATCAAATGTGTCTCTCGACCTGTGAGCACCTACTGAACGTAAACTTTAATTCATAGGCCAGGTTGTAGCAACGTCATGATGGGTATAGGGACATTTCAGAGTATCATGTAGTAGCCTAAACCTATCGCTGTTACATTGAACTGGGTGAATGGAAAATGATTGAGAGTCATCCAATATGCTTTAATAGAAATAAGGCCATGCTCATGAAAACAGAGTTGTCCTCCCTCATCTTAAATGGCACTGACCGCCACTGCTTTCAATATTGTCAGTACTGCTTGGTCCAAGATGTTTGGTGAGATGACAGGACCAAATACATACTTATTTTTGCTTCTTTGGAATAAAAATGGACATACTTCGATATGGGTTCTCATTGCACTAGTTCTATGGGAGTACACTAGATGTCCATGTCAAATAACTGGAAATGTACCTACCTCTCTTAAATATTCAGTCTTACTTAACTTGTGTTTGGAATTGCTTGGAGCTCTGGAGATGAGATAAAATAAATTGAATCTCTTTAACTACCGTATGAATATGGATGAAAATGCCTCCTAGGCATCCATGTGGCCTTGGATCATAAATATTCCCACAGCAAAATTATTGAGTCATTTAAATGGTGACCTTGCTCAGAAAATGCATCTCTTCATCCAGCAAATCTGAGGAGAAAATAAATGACTGGGGCACTATGTTATTTTTATTCCAAGACAAATTACTGTGCTCAACCACTCAGACTGTAAAGTGTTTTCTATATGGGAACTTGGGCAATAACTAAGCTTAGAAAATTGTTGGACCCTGTAAATACAGTATGTTTTTGAATGTCCAGATAATGATCTGTTTGAAGAGTGCAGTGTTGTATTTTTCTACCACGGATCTCTATTGGGAGAAAACTTCTCAAAGAATGTTGTGCAGTAGTACTGTTGGCCTAGTGGCATTTTAGTGTTGGAAACTATTTTAGATTGACTTTTAAATATGTTATCAGTTCGTTCGCAGTACAGACAGAATATTGTAGCACATTGCACCATGTTCATGAATAAACCCAACCTAACTCCCTGGGCATTTTTATTATTGTTACTGTAGGGTTGTGCAACGGTCAATCTGACCCAACCTTTCTCTGCCTTATATTTGGCCCTGAGCAGCTGGTCAGGGATGTCAGGGGATTGGACTTTGCTATCTGAGGCCATTTTCAGTGTGAGTGGAACCTTCACCTCAACGGCCCATCTGTGACCATGGTCTGTCACCAGGCCTGTAGCCTCTAGCCCCTCTCTGTGACATTAAATAATGAATAAAACACAGTTGACAAAACACAGATATATACTGGGGGGAACTCTGCAATCTGCTAGCTGACATGGCTTAGAGGAATAACACTGTAGTGGTGGTATTCTGCTGATATGGCTGACTTGTGGCCCACAGTTGAGTTGGCTGGATGCAGCTGTCTCCTGTCCAGGAGGAGCTTCTGACCCTGGAGTCAACCTCATCCATTTACCCCTGTAGGCAAAAAGGGCTGCTGTTGTGGTCCTCTGTAGCTCAATTGGTAGAGCACGGCGCTTGTAACGCCAGGGTAGTGGGTTTGTTCCCCGGGACCACCCATACGTAAAAATGTATGTACACGTGACTGTAAGTCGCTTTGGATAATAGCGTCTGCTAAATGGCATAATATTGTAGCTGGTATAAATACATTATTATATAATCTGGTGAAAAAATGTGGAATGTAATACGTTAACGACTAGGGCATTATAAATGGTTGTAGATAAACAATATTTTTGACAGTGATTTATTAATGATCACATGGTCCAATAATAGGTTGGTAAACAGGTTTACTTCAGCTGTGTCTGTGCTAAGTCCAAACACACTGCGACAATTTCTGAACGTTTCACAGTGCTTAATGTGAGCACTACACTCAATCATTGTTGTATAGAGGAGACAGGAGAGTAGCTTCAGGTGAATTGTTGAGGACATTTTATTATTGTGCCATTTCAGAATAATAGATGGTTTCCTTGGGCTCTGTATATTTTGGGAGAATGGATGTCAGAGGAACTCTCCCATATACAATGGAGACCATCATTACCTGACAACTTCCGAGTGCAGCAGGTGCAATTCTATGTTAACCTAGAAAATATATCATACCTTCATTGTGGTTCCATATCAAGGACTGTGCTTTTAGAGAATATATTTTTCCATTATGCAAATCCTCTGGTGTATTAGTAACACCTTATGGGTCCAATGAGAACAGTTGGTAGTGTTCTTGGCATACAGATATAGGATCTTAATTTGACCTACATTGTCACAGCAAAATAATCCTGCAGTAACAGGATTAGAAATATTGTCCATAATGTTGCTTGATCAGTGGTTAGGCTATTAGCTGGCCAAAAGTAGGCTACATGAAAAGTGCAATACTGTTCAGTGAATTCATGTAAATCACGAAGCTCATCTGCATTTCTGCCTAGCAGGAAAATTCTCAGCATCAACCCACTGGGCAAAAACTGGTTGAATCAACACTGTGTTCACATGATTTTAACCAGAAAAATCAATGTGATGACGTTGAATCAACGTGGAAAACTGATTGGATTTGCAAAAAGTCATCAACATCAGGGCATTACGTATTTTTTCACCCAACTTTTAACCTAAATCCAATGTCATGGTGACATCTTTTGTTGATTTTAAGTTGAATACACGTTAGCTGACAACTCAACCAAATGAAAATCAAAACTAGACGTTGAACTCACAAATTAAGATCCTACATATGTACTTATAATGTGTAATCAATCATGATTCTTCACATATGCTAAATAAATCACAGGTGAAACTCTTTGAGAAAAAATTATCTCTTATCTTTCATCCATGTTCATGCTGAAATGTTTGTTATGGTCAGATAATATGTGGTTAACAGTACAACACCTTCTTTAGATCACTATCGAGTGTGAGAGAGAGAGAGAGAGAGAGAGAGAGAGAGAGAGAGAGAGAGAGAGAGAGAGAGAGAGAGAGAGAGAGAGAGAGAGAGCACACAGGAAAGATAAATGGCATGAACATAATCATAGAAACCATCTCTCCCTCTTCAATCTCTTTCATGTGTCAAATTATGGCGTCGTCATGGAGGCAGCCTCTAATTTAATTACAGGCACACAGCTATCTTAACCCTTCCATGGCACATTGTGATTCAATCACAGAGTAGGGAGATCAATAACACATCACTGTGAATCCAATCACAAACATCTATAGCATGACTATTCTTGATGTTCAGAATATCAACCTAACATGAAATATGAGTGTTTTGATGTTCTCACTTGGGTTCGACAGATACATTCAAATCAAATCAAATTTTATTTGTCACATGCACCGAATACAACATGGGTAGACCTTACAGTGAAATGCTTACTAACAAGCCATTAACCAACAATGCAGTTTTAAGAAAGAATACCAAAAAAATCACAAAAAATACAATATCAAATAATACGAAATTAAAGTAACAAATATTTAAAGAGCAGCAGTAAAAATAACAATAGCGAGGCTATATACAGGGGGTACCGGTACCGAGTCAATGTGTGGGGGCACCGGTTAGTCGAGGTAATTGGGGTAATATGTACATGTAGGTAGAGTTATTAAAGTGACTATGCATAGATAATAAACAGAGAGTAGCAGCAGCGTAAAAGAGGGGTGGGGGGGGGGCAATGCAAATAGTCTGGGTAGCCATTTGATTAGATGATCAGGAGTCTTATGGCTTGGGGGTAGAAGCTGTTTAGAAGCCTCTTGGACCTAGATTTGGCGCTCCAGTACTGCCTGCCGTGCGGTAGCAGAGAGAACAGTCTATGACTAGGGTGGTTGGAGTCATTGACAATTTTTAGGGCCTTCCTCTGACACCGCTTGGTGTAGATGTCCTGGATGGCAGGAAGCTTGGCCCCATTGAGGTACTGGGCCGTACGCACTACCCTCTGTAGTGCCTTGCGGTCGGAGGCCGAGCAGTTGCCATACCAGGCAGTGATGCAACCAGTCAGGATGCTCTTGATGTTGCAGCTGTAGAACCTTTTGAGGATCTGAGGACCCATGCCAAATCTTTACAGTCTCCTAACGGGGAATAGGTTTTGTCGTGCCCTCTTCACGACTGTCTTGGTGTGCTTGGACCATGTTAGTTTGTTGGTGATGTGGACACCAAGGAACTTGAAGCTCTCAACCTGCTTCACTACAGCCTCGTCGATGAGAATGGGGGTGTGCTCGGTCCTCTTCTTTTTCCTGTGGTCCACAATCATCTCCTTTGTCTTGATCACGTTGAGGAAGAGGTTGTTATCCTGGCACCACACGGCCAGGTCTCTGACCTCCTCCCTATAGGCTGTATCGTCGTTGTCTGTGATCAGGCCTACCACTGTTGTGTCAAATTATGCTAGCCACTAATAGAATTATTGGTCTCACAGGGTCATACCCTAGGGGCATCATCACAAACCATTCCATCAGTAACAAACTGGCACGTCATTTTGTAAAAAATACTGACATTTAGTACAAGATTTACTTAACCTTCCATGTGAATGGATTGAGGCTGGCATGATTAATTTGTACATTCTGAGTGAAAAAAGCTTTAGGTTTGACCTTAGTACAGCTGTCAATTGATCTCCCTAGTCATTGTAAATGGTTAAATGAAAAATATGTGTAAAAGGAATAATCCAGAAGGATACAATTAACCAGATCCAGTCAATTGCATGAAACGTAAGAAAAAGGGGATCAAGCCTTGGAATTCAGCGTTGGAACCACAACCAAGTAGAGAGAATCCTATGGTGGTTAGACCATCACCTGTCCATCACTGATGTCCGCATTAAAGATGAGAGGCAGTGCTTTTCGACTCAGACCATATCTGGGTAGGCTGGGAGGAAAACCAATTAGACCATTGGGTCTGTCATTAAGGCCCTAATGGAAAGGCACAATGGTCAAAGAAAGAGGCACATCAGAAGTACGATCAACTTGTCTGTGAAGTAATGTTGTGGGTTGTAGGGTCACGGGGGGCGGCATCAGTATTGTAGAACAGATTGGGCAGGCCGTCTGCTCATGGCCGTCTGCTTGTGCTGAACCAGGAATATATTACTTTTTTTTCTCCACTCTGAGAGCTTCTACTGTGAGCCCTTCGCCGTATCTCTCCTCAGCAGTCAATCTCTGGCACTAAGCCTAAAGCACAGACCGAAATAAAAGGCTTTTGATTGCACAGATCTGGCCATGTATGGTTGGGCATGTGCTTGCAGTTTATCTCATCTGCTTTTTTTTGAACCAGTGTGTGTGCATGGAAATCACCCTTGAATGGCTGTGAGACTAATATATATATATATATATATATATATATATATATATATATATATATATATATATATATACTAGGGCTGTCAAAAATAGCGCGTTAACGACGTTAATTAGTTGTTTGCTGTTAATTACGTCAATTTTTTTAACGCATTTCACGCATGCGCAGTGTGACAAATTATTCAGGTCAGGAAAGTGGTTGGGAGCTAGAGGCGAGATGGAGCAAGGTGAGCCTATTGACGGATACAAATATAAAAAGAATGATGATGGTACAGTTAACAAGTACAAGGTTATTTGCAAGATTTGTAAGAAGGAGTTTCAATTTCACCGGAGCTGTTCAAGCTTGAAGTACCATGTCAACGCCAAACATGCGTTTGCTGGGCCGTCAGATTCAGCAAGTGGTTTGCGCCAGACCACGCTGAATGTTTGCAGGCAATTAACAAAATCAACCTCAGATAATTTGACCAACACAATAGCAAAATGGATTGCAAAGGATTGTAGACCCATTAGCATTGTAGAAGACTCAGGTTTCCTTGATGTTTTGCAAGTGGCGTCTCAAGACTCATTCTATAAGCCACCGTCAAGAGCCACAGTTATGAAGAAAATCCACGAGCTCTATGAAAACGAAAAAGAAAAAAGGAAAGAGGTCTTGGCTCAAGTAAATCATATCGCCCTGACAGGAGACCATTGGACATCAGTGAGTAACAACAATTACCTCGGAGTAACTGCACATTTAATCAGTGACACGTGGGAACTGAAGTCTTTTGCGCTGACTATATTAAAAACTGAGGAGCGTCATTTTGCGGAGGCTTGTAAAGAACAGTTCCTATCTGTTGCACGTGAGTGGGACATCGTATGCATTTCAGAAAAAAATGGTTAGGATTCAGGTGTAATTGCAAATAGTGATTAATCATGATTAATCCACTGAAAATTCTGATTAATTTGATTAAAAATTTTAATCATTTGACAGCCCTAACATATACATTTTTTTGCTAATCTATTTCAAGATAACCAATATGACAGTGATAACACACTTCATAAGGATCTGGAGCTAAATTAACTACTCTTAGAACACTATTGACTTTGTTGTTCTCTCCCCAGAATGAGAGCCTGTTCTCTAATAGTTTGAGTGTGTTTAATGAATGACTCAGAGATTTGATGAGAACCGCAGGAATCCAGTGGACGGGCACGTGATCTCTCAGAGGTTCTGTTAAATAAACAGAACGGCGAGATGGACTAGGATTGAGCCGCACAGATCTAGATACCGCTGGGGAACCAGGAGAGAGATCAGCCATACATCATCATTATCTGACTGAAACATAGCTGCTCAGCAACAAGAGCATGACAAACAATATCAGTTCACAAGCGACAGGACAACTTGACGGTACAAGCAGGCAATAACTTGAAACTTTACCTCAGTGTATCTGAACAACTAGGAGAAGTCAGACTACTACTAGAGGAATATACCTGTTCCTCTGACTTACAGTCATCTTGCAACACAGTTCACTAGAGGGCATGGGTCACCTGCTCTTGAAATGACCATGTTTTATCCCCTAATTGTTAAGTCTTATAATAACACACAGGAGTCAGAATATTGCTTGAATCACGACTGCCACTGTGTCATCTAACAAAATTGCTTTTATTTTTCGTTAGCTCGGGTCACATGGCCCATTCATCAACTCCGTAGCTCATGGCACTTACCTCCATTAGGTACCAAGACTAGAATAGGACGGGGAGAAATATTTTATTTTCTAGTTCAACCTTGTTCAATCGCGCAGGTCTGTGATCAGTGTTGCTGTAATTAGATAGTATGGAAAAGCCTGTGTCTCACAGTATATTTCATACCTGAATATTTCACAACCTGGAGACTCACTGAGGTTGAACATGGACAGGACCATAGAAATCCTATAATGTAATTGAATGGACATGATAGCCTACGGACAGCACAGCCTATAGACAGGACAGCCTATGGACAGCACATCCTATAGACAGGACAGCCTATGGACAGCACAGCCTACGGACAGCACAGCCTATAGACAGGACAGCCTATGGACAGCCTATAGACAGGATAGCCTATAGACAGGACAGTCTATGGACAGCACAGCCTATAGACAGGACAGCCTATAGACAGGACAGCCTATGGACAGCACAGCCTATAGACAGGACAGCCTATGGACAGCCTATAGACAGGACAGCCTATAGACAGGACAGCCTATGGACAGCACAGCCTATAGACAGGACAGCCTATGGACAGCCTATAGACAGGACAGCCTATAGACAGGACAGCCTATGGACAGCACAGCCTATAGACAGGACAGCCTATAGACAGGACAGCCTATAGACAGGACAGCCTATAGACAGGGCAGACTATAGACAGGACAGCCTATAGACAGGACAGCCTATAGACAAGACAGCCTATAGACAGGACAGCCTATAGACAGGACAGCCTATGGACAGGACAGCCTATGGACAGGACAGCCTATAGACAGGACAGCCTATAGACAGGACAGCCTATGGACAGCACAGCCTATAGACAGGACAGCCTATAGACAGGACAGCCTATAGACAGGACAGCCTATGGACAGCACAGCCTATAGACAGGACAGCCTATGGACAGCCTATAGACAGGACAGCCTATAGACAGGACAGCCTATGGACAGCACAGCCTATAGACAGGACAGCCTATAGACAGGACAGCCTATAGACAGGGCAGACTATAGACAGGACAGACTATAGACAGGACAGCCTATAGACAGGACAGCCTATAGACAAGACAGCCTATAGACAGGACAGTCTATAGACAGGACAGCCTATGGACAGGACAGCCTATAGACAGGACAGCCTATAGACAGGACAGCCTATGGACAGGACAGCCTATGGACAGCACAGCCTATAGACAGCACAGCCTATAGACAGGGCAGACTATAGACAGGACAGCCTATAGACAGGACAGCCTATAGACAGGACAGCCTATGGACAGGATAGCCTATAGACAGGACAGCCTATAGACAGGACAGCCTATAGACAGGACAGCCTATAGACAGGGCAGCCAAACAAGTCTCTAGGCTGACCTGTAAGTCGATGGACTCTCTGGAAACCTGACATTGACATTGGAGTAGAGTTAGCTCTGTGCAGAGGTGTTGGCATCATTCTGCTCTGCCAGTTTCATGTCAAGGATTCTGCTCTGAGTGTAGTAGAAACCGAGGCCTGGATATGTCAGCTACATCCATTCTGTGCTGTCTGAATTCTCCCTGCATGGCTACCTCCATCGCTCCACTTTCTAGTTAACTGTGGAATTCTGCAGTGAGAGTAGCTCATGAATCTGTTGTGCATAATTACGTTTCCTGTCCTGTTCATAACTTTTTACAGATCACACTAAATCATATTTCTTATTTTTGTAAAAAAATAAAAAAAATAAAAATAAAAAGATCAAGGGGAAAGTTGAAAAAAAGATAACACATTTGCATTGATGTCAGTACTAATTTGAAGTTTGCAGCTAATCTCACTTCTCAACCTTTTCTGTTCTTTCTAAGTTTCAATTAGCAGTGTTGTACCGTACAATGTCTCACACTGTAGATAAAATATGAGGCAATGTGAGGCAACATTCTGCTGTTTTACGACCTAGATCTGTAATTAGTCTCTCAGAATAGTGTATGGTTCAGGCACGTTGCGTGGGATATTGACAGATGCCCATGAATAATGCTAGCACCTGGTCCTCCGGAACAATGTCAAAGATGCCACTTCAAATACATCTGCCTTTAATATCCTCTTCAGTATTGTCAGCGTACACCTCCAGCATTCAGTTTCGCCCACAAATTGGGGTCAAAAGCCTCATAATGAGTGAGGTCACCACAAGGGATCAAGTTGGTTTAGTTATTGGCTATTTCATCACTCAGTGTTAAAGACTGAATATTTATGTTGACTTGTCAGATCACGGCCATAATGTGTACTGTACATGCAACAAGCACAGCTCAATGTAAACCTATGTAAATCGGTGTTACTGATGGGAAGATGCCATTAGAATACTATGCATTGCTTGGCCAACAAGTTACAATATTGCCATTCCAATCACAAATACCAGTCATTATCCCATGAGCATATGACAGTGATGAGGCTGCTTGATTGGTAATTGCTGATTGAGACAGTGCATCACATAGCCCCTCTAGTAAGTTAATAGAATCTCTGTTATTGTTGGCCTTGCATCCAGAATTCACAAAACCCAGGCATGCTATTTGGATGATTCCATCAATAGCTCAATCACATACTTTTAACAGTTCAATCACATACTGTGTCCTCTTCAAGAGAAGAATTT
The DNA here is from genome assembly GCF_020615455.1 of Coregonus clupeaformis. Lineage (NCBI taxonomy): Eukaryota > Metazoa > Chordata > Actinopteri > Salmoniformes > Salmonidae > Coregonus > Coregonus clupeaformis. The sequence goes on from NC_059231.1 coordinate 3,562,995, forward strand.
CACAACCTTATTGCTCCAAGCCTCAGATTCAATTGAATACGCCTCTATTGTTTTCCTACATGGTTGTTAGATTCCAAGAATCCCACAACTGATTAAGTAGATAGAGCCCTTGAAGGAGCTGGAGTCGCATTCTGATGAGACTAACCCCGGTATTTCAATGCACATCCATAACCTTCACCACACAGCAGGGGATACAGCCAGCGAATGTATTCAGGGAAGCCTGCAAGCGGCATCTGTCTTCCTGGTCCAGAGGTTGTCTCAGGACAGGCTGAAGTGTGACTGAGCATTGGTTACGACTTTACTGGGAGGTGTCGCAGGGTGAGAGACAGACTGTGACAAGACTGGCTTCCCTGTTTAAAAAAAACATACAACAAATAATGTGAGAACAAATCATGGGGAAAAATGGAATGTGCATTTTTCACACGTTTTTCCCTCATGAAAAAACAAACAAAAGTCCAGCTACATCTGGTCTGGTCGGACCGACCCTGCTTAGCTTCAGAGGGAAACCAGCAGTGGGATGCAGGGAGCTATGTTTCTGGAATGAATGTGTCAAAACCTGCAACTGAAAAAGAGGCAGCGAAAGCAAAGGCCAGAGTAACCCCAAAGATAGAGAGAATGGAAGGAAAGAGGGAGACGTTTTATTAAATTGGGTTATCATTATTTTATTTTTTATCACTGAAAATAAAAAGAAATTCATCCATTGTATCATTTGCTCTCGCATTTAAAAAAATATTTCCTTGCAATATTCTGTTTAGCTATCAATAATTTTGGGTTTATGTTTTGCTTTCAATATCATTATTTTTGTTTGCAATACTAAGAATTTTGTTCTCGACTTCAGAAGTTTTGCTTCATATTAATAGCACTCACTAGAAGATTGCACCATATAATAACACCTTCATTGAAACATTAACTAAATGTGTTCCCCTCCCAGAGTTTTGGTAAAAAGCTGAGGATGGGGCTGGAGAAATGCAACCACTTTCATATCCATAGACTATGCTATGGATGCAAGGACTGTCCATCCATGATATCAAAATTGTAGTTTTGATATACTCCATGCTTTTAGGCTATACAGTGTTTGTTTACGTTTACTTTGTTTTCAAAAATTGGAGTAAATGTGCAGTTTTCTTACATGTGAAGCTGCTAATTCGATTTTCACTTTCACATGTGGAATCGCAAGATCACATGTGAAAACAATCACATGTAAAAATATCTAATTTGCAGTTTCACATGTGAAAATGCAATTCCACATGTGTAAGTGAGAGTTTTTTTTCATGTAAACCTGCACATTTGATTGATTTTCACATGTGAACTTGCAATTCCAAGTGAGATTTTCACAACAACAACAAAAAATCACATGTGAAACTGCATTTCCGATTTTCACATGCAAAAGTTTTTAACATGTGGAACCACAAATTTCACATGTGAAACTGCAATTCACATGTGAGTTGGAAGCTTTATTCTCCTCATGTGAAAAGGTGGTGTTCACATGTGAAATTTAGGCTCAGCATGTGGAAACAGCTATTGCACATGTGAAAAAAGATTTCAGATGTGAAAATGTGATATTCACTTGAAACTGCAAATGTTACTTTTTGTTTGTTTGTAAAACAACAATCCCTTTCATGATCATGAAATTGTACGGTGAGAATGGAACTGGCTGATGTTAGAATAACTGGAATGAAGTTGGAGCTCTGACATGATTATGGCCCAACATTAGTCTTTTAAATTAAATTATTTGCAAAACATGATTAGACATAATTGGAATTTGTTTGCACAAGGCTATGCATGGCATGTCCCCCAATAAACCACGAAGCACCAGAACTTAATGGCAACATCTAGAAAACGGATGCATGAATACCAATCCAAGACTCCAACCTTTCAGTCCCCGGGGCCCTGTTTTATAATGGGTTATATCTTACCAATGACACAGGGGACAATCATTTGAAAATGTGTTCAGCGGACTATATACAGAACCTGTCTTCCTTGTGTGAATAAGGGATACCGTGGTTGGTCACCAGTCGATAATATAACACAATGCATTGTACTTTCATCACAGTTAAGATGAAAGGAGAGCCTCTATTGTGGACTTCTCCCAGTCTGATATCCAGGTCAGATATTTGAAGGTCACACATCAGGTTAAATTGATGGAAGAGAAAAGTGAATGGTTACTTTTTTACCTCCACCACCCACACCAACCAGTTTGACACGAGCTTCCCTTGAAGTTCAATCACTGTTGCTGTTCAGTTGCTGTGCTGCTGTTCAGTTGCTGCGCTGCTGTTTTCTCCCTATTGTCAGGCGGAGCGATCCTGCAGCCCGGCCCTGCCCAGCCTGCCTCTGTACCCAGGTTGGCGGGACTTGATGAATGTGAACAATCACACCTGACTGTCAATGGGGCAGTTCCCATGGCAACAGCACAAAGAACATGATTACCAGGGGGGCTAGGTGAAAGATTGCCTCGTTTATTATGTTTTTATATATTTATTTACCATTTACCTTCCCCCCCCTGCTCCATCCCCCCCTGCTCCATCCCCCCCTGCTCCATCCCCCCCTGCTCCATCCCCCCCCTGCTCCATCCCCCCCTGCTCCATCCCCCCCTGCTCCATCCCCCCTCCATCCATAAATATAGTGAAAGCTTTTTAGTCAGCTTCACCCAGAGTTTTTGGGGTTAGTGAGATTATGTCATACTTAACGTGTGAGAACGATATTGCGTTCCTAAATTGGCGTAACCTTATTTTGAACTCAGCAAATGTACTTAAGGGTGATGCTAAACCAATGCTAAAGACTTAGCTGGATCTGTGTTCACGATTACTGTAGAACTGCCTACGGAATAAAAATGTGATATTGAAATGTTAATTACTAACATTGATGGAAAAATACTGTAACAGGCCCAGTGAGTGTCAAGAAGTGTATCGCTGATTCAGACTCTCTCTCTCTCTCTCTCTCTCTCTCTCTCTCTCTCTCTCTCTCTCTCTCTCTCTCTCTCTCTCTCTCTCTCTCTCTCTCTCTCTCTCTCTCTCTCTTCTCTTTCTGTTACTCTCTGTAAACTTATCCTTACCTCTCATACAGATTCACAAGTATTTATTGAATGTATTAGCATACATTACTTAAGTATGTGACTACTCATGTTCAGGCCTTCAGTTATATTCACGTTGGGGTTCAGTTGGAGGTTAATCAAAACTCATTGTATTGGTAAGAAAATAATCTCTCAGTTTGTTAGTTGAACATAAGTATAAATAAAATCCACTTCTCCATCACCATAATATTGAACTGTGAGGAGTATTTACAATGAAGAAGAAAAATGATTTGAAAGTATTTGGCTATTCAGTTTTCAATAATACATTCTATATAAATATTTATTACAGCTGCATAAGTGCTGTTCAAATGTAACTGTATGAACCCTTGAATATGTTAAAGTATAATCCTTATATCGGCATAATAACAGCATACTCTGCATTGCAGTTTTTCAGTAATGAAATGCAGGTCTCCCTGGAACGTTTAAGCATCTGAATTCTGCCATAATTGATGTGTGGGAACTCTCTCCAGCTGTTAATATGGAACAATGCACACAACAAGATAATGCACCACAGCATGTCTGCACAGCTCGCTCAACAATCTTCGGACTGGCACTGTCACATTTTCTCCCCAGCTGTTTTGGAACCTCTGGTCTCTCTCAGAAGACCCACCTTAGTGGGTTTCAAATCAGCTGGTGCATGTTCATTGACTATGCATGCTATTGTTGTGCAAATATTGGTACAATACAGCATCAAATGGAACTCAGTTGATATTTGTGACCAAGGTTGGATTGTACATTTAGGTTTAAAAATATTAAGAAAAGTTATTCAATAAGTTACTTACTAGAAACAATAACGCTGTCCCAGAATGTAAAAATGAAACTCTCAAAAAGATAATTTACAGTCTTTAAATGTTACCCATTAGCTTTTTATTTTACCCACTGAATAACAATACATTTGAGGCATACTGTAGATTAAGAATGAACTCCTATTGCTTTGTAGCTTCTTATTAGATTTGACTTCCAGGTAAAACAATGTTTTACCCAAAGTTAAGCTTAGATTCCTTCTGGCTTTTTTTTTGTGATTGATGACTCATCAGTAGTTAATTTTTTTAAAAGACCACTGCAGATTATAAAAGTTTCTACAGCCAAAACGTTGAAGTATGGTGACAAATTAGTATGGATATTTAGTGTCTTTAGTGTCACCTTAATTTAAGTTGAGGCACCACAACCTCAAAGGGTAATTTTACCCCCCTTAATCATATCACAATGAAATTTGACCAGTTGAATATAGAGACCAATATATTACTTTATTTGCATACAACTTTTCTGATGCAAATGATGTGATATCTCATAAAATATGCAATATATTTGCATATACCTCAACAAAAAAAATTCTGGAGAGTGGATGAAGTCACCTTAAATATTTAGGTTTAATTTAGTTGAGACACTCCATGGAAGGACTTGTATAGACTTTTTTTTCATCTTTCTATCTGTAAAATACTAAAGACGAATGTAAACTGCATTTTTTTGTGCATATTTCCAAATAAAATGTTATCCAGAATCAAAATTTGACAACATATCAATAATTCCCTCAATAAAAGTCTGGAGAATATATCTAAGGATAACCACACACATTTTGTTGAATGCAGATATTTGTGAAGCTGAGAAAAATGAGATGGCGTGTGGGAAGAGTCTGACTTTCAGGAAATGTCAGTTAAAGACAAGTAGACCAAGTTTTTCCTACCAATTACCAAATGCCTATATAGACCCAATCACGATCTCTTCACAGTAACTTACTACATATACTACACACATATTAAATGGGCTTTTAAATTATGTGTGATTGATTACATGTAGTGAGCTTTGAAATTATGGATTTTCAGTATGTCCTTTTTAATGTGGTTAAAATTCATGAAAAGTTGATGACGGTAGTATGATAAACTAAAGAAAATATACATTTACATCAAGTTTTTAAAATGTGTATCTATTTCAAAGTACTAATATTAAAGGACCAAAATACCCCCAAATCTCAAAATTGATAAGTTGATGCAAAAATTTAATTTCAGCCTGTGGTGCCTCACCTTAAACCCGCACCACAGCTTTAATCTACCACAATGTGTTAGAGTTGATGAAATATTGCTTTGTGTCTCATCGATTAAAACCTGGAGCCAAGCGCATTATTTGCAAGCCACCACTATAATAAATGACCTTGCCATACCTTAATTTTCAAAAGGTAACCAGTGAAAAGACCAGTGTGATGATGTGATTTTAAGAATGCCTCCTTTCCAACAAAGGAACATTCAAAATGATGAAATGGAAGAGATGTAAGGGATACAAGTAAAATAAAGCTATGCATATCAATTCATGGAAGAGTTTACCATCTGATTTTGAAACACTTCGTCCCTAATATATCTTTGGGGAGAACAGACACTGTAAAGTATATTTGGGAGGTGGAATAAAATGGTCCTAGAAAGAGAAATCGCACTGAGCACAGACGTAATTTCAACGTTTAGTGTTGATTTACATTTGGTTGAGTTGTCAACTAACGTGAATTCAACGTGAAATCAACAAAAGATGTCACCATGTCATTGGATTTAGGTTAAAAGTTGGGTGAGAAAAAGACGTATTTCCCTTACGTTGATGACTTTTTGCAAATTCAATCAGTTTTCAACATTTATTCAACGCCATCACCTTAAAAATTATTTTGTGAAATTCCGTGGAAACAACATTGATTCAACCAGTTTTTGCCCAGTGGGATGGTTTCCTTATAACTCAAGAGGCATGGTGATTTTTAGATCTTTAGCAGGAGCCATTTCACAAACGAGTTCATATCAACAGAACTTTGTTTTGTCTGGTCTTATGGTACATCTTTTACATGAACCGGATTTGTATGCATTAATATGCCAAAATGCTATCCATCGTACATTAAAATGGCAGCTCTGGGGAAACAACACTTAGGAAACCTATTATGAAGAACTAATAACTTCCATTGAGGAAAGATAGTTTAAGCATTTCTGCTCCTCAATGTAATCTTAAACCGAATGTGTCAAGCATGGTTACAGTCCTGTACGCAAATCGGCATTTGATTAAAAACACATCTCTATGGATACCTCTGTTTAACATTTAGACACATTTTGTGGGCAGATTCCTTCGAAAATATAAATATCTCTTTCTGTATCCAAATACCGACATTTGCATTGTGATCTTTGACATGTGAAAATAAATCTCAGAATTTTTAACGTGTTGACAAAAGCTGCCCAGACCATGAAGGAGATCAGAGATCAACAGTTATTTGAATCTGAGTTGCTGAATAGTCAACATCTTGTGAAACTCTGCAATACCAGCCTAGCAATTCAGACATTTAAAGAGAACTGATGCAATAGTTTGTCTTAACAACCTATCATTGTTTGACAGCATTATTTGCTCTCTTGTAATTATTTATGGTAATTAATAACTGTTGCCTTCATCTAGCTTTTCCTTGATGCATTGTGATCTGCTGTGTTAGTCTTGTTTACGGGCACACTGTAGAAAAAAAGATTTTGACTCAACACACAAACGTAAGGCAACCAGCTGCTATAGGATTGTGAGTTTCCTCAACAAAATGTTCACATATACGTTTTGCTGTGAGTTTGCTCAACAAAATGTTCACATAAACGTTTTGCTGTGAGTTTGCTCAACAAAATGTTCACATAAACGTTTTGCTGTGAGTTTGCTCAACAACATGGTTGCCTAACAATTGTACTTTGAATCAACATATATTTTTTTACAGTGCAGGGTAAAGGCCATCTTTCTAATTAACACACAGGAGTCTTGATTAACACAACGAGTTGCTAATGCCCATGACCCCTCAAAGGTTTATGTAATAGGCAAAGTTGGGCTTTGTTAATTCAAATACAAAGACCATTACTTTTATGAAGACTCTAATGAAGACTCTTATGCAGACATTTTCATGAAGTTTTAACCATGACACTTTGCACCGAGAAGTAAGGAAAAGAGAGAGAGAGATGGAGAGACAGAAAGAGAGAGAGGGCAACCAGTGAAGAACAAACACCATTGTAAATACAACCCATATTTATGTTTATTTATTTTCCCATTAGTACTTTAACTATTTGCACATAGTCAGGAAAGCAAAGGCTAACTTTTTCAAACAGAAATTTGCATCCTGTAGCACTAACTCCAAAAAGTTTTGGGACACTGTAAAGTCCATGGAGAATAAGAGCACTTCCTCCCAGCTGCCCACTGCACTGAGGCTAGGAAACACTATCACCACCGATAAATCTACAATAATCGAGAATTTCAACAAGCATTTTGCTACGGCTGGCCATGCTTTCCACCTGGCTACCACTACCCCGGCCACCAACTCTGCACCCTCCGCTGCAACTTGCCCATGCCCCACCCGCTTCTCCTTCACACAAATTCAGACAGCTGATGTTCTGAAAGAGCTGCAAAATCTGGACCCCTACAAATCAGCTGGGCTAGACAATCTGGACCCTTTCTTTCTAAAACTAGCCGCCGAAATTGTCGCAACCCCTATTACTAGTCTGTTCAACCTCTCTTTCGTAACGTCTGAGATCCCCAGAGATTGGAAAGCTGCCGCGGTCATCCCCCTCTTCAAAGGGGGTGACACTCTAGATCCAAACTGTTACAGACCTATATCCATCCCTGCCCTGCCTTTCGAAAGTATTTGAAAGCCAAGTTAACAAACAGATCACCCGACCATTTCGAATCCCACCGTACCTTCTCCGCTATACAATCCGGTTTCGAGCTGGTCATGGGTGCACTTCAGCCACGCTCAAGGTCCTAAACGATATTATAACCGCGATCGATAATAGACAGTACTGTGCAGCCGTCTTCATCGACCTGGCCAAGGCTTTCGACTCTGTCAACCACCGCATTCTTATTGGCAGACTAAATAGCCTTGGTTTCTCAAATGACTGCCTCGCCTGGTTCACCAACTACTTCTCAGATAGAGTTCAGTGTGTCAAATCGGAGGGCCTGTTGTCTGGACCTATGGCAGTCTCTATGGGGTGCCACAGGGTTCAATTCTTGGGCCGACTCTTTTCTCCGTGTATATCAATGATGTCGCTCTTGCTGCTGGTGACTCTCAGATCCACCTCTACGCAGACGACACCATTTTGTATACATCTGGCCCTTCATTGGACTGTGTTAACAAACCTCCAAACGAGCTTCAATGCCATACAACACTCCTTCAGTAGCCTCCAACTGCTCTTAAACACTAGTAAAACTAAATGCATGCTCTTCAATTGAACGCTGCTGGCACCCGCCCACCCGACTAGAATCACCACTCTCGACGGGTCTGACCTAGAGTATGTGGACAACTACAAATACCTAGGTGTCTGGTTAGACTGTAAACTCTCCTTCCAGACTCACATCAAGAATCTCCAATCCAAAGTTAAATCTAGAATCGGCTTCCTTTTTCGCAACAAAGCCTCCTTCACTCATGCTGCCAAACATGCCCTCGTAAAACTGACTATCCTACCGATCCTTGACTTCGGCGATGTCATTTACAAAATAGCCTCCAACACTCTACACAGCAAATTGGATGTAGTCTATCACAGTGCCATCCGTTTTGTCTCCAAAGCCCCATATACTACCCACCACTGTGACCTGTACGCTCTTGTACAGGTCACAGTGGTGGGTAAATGTAAAATGTAAAATGTAAAAATGTTGGCTGGTCCTCACTACATGTTCGTCATCAAACCCACTGGCTCCAGGCCATCTATAAATCACTGCTAGGCAAATCCCCGCCTTATCTTAGCTCATTGGTCACCATAGCAGCACCCACCCGTAGTCTGCGCTCCAGCAGGTATATCTCACTGGTCATTCCCAAAGCCAACACCTCCTTTGGCCGCCATTCCTTCCAGTTCTCTGCTGCCAATGACTGGAACGAATTGCAAAAATCTCTGAAGCTGGAGACTCTTATCTCCCTCACTAACTTTAAGCATCAGTTGTCAGAGCACCTTACCGATCACTGCACCTGTACACAGCCCATCTGAAATTAGCCCACCCAACTACCTCATCCCTATATTGTTATTTATTTTGCTCTTTTGCACCCCAGTATCTCTATTTGCACATAATCTCTTGCACATCTAGCATTCCAGTGTTAATACTAATTGTAAGAATTTTGCACTATAGCCTATTTATTGCCTTACCTCCACAACTTGCTACATTTGCACACACTGTATATATATTTTCTGTTGTATTTTTTGACTTTATGTTTTTTTTACCCCATATGTAACTCTGTGTTGTTGTTTTTTTCGCACTGCTTTGCTTTATCTTGGCCAGGTCGCAGTTGTAAATGAGAACTTGTTCTCAACTGGCTTACCTGGTTAAATAAAGGTTAAATAAAATAAAAATAAAATAGTTACAACACTGTATATATGCATAATATGACATTTGAAATGTCTTTATTCTTTTGGAACTTCTGAGTGTAATGTTTACTGTTAATATGTATTGTTTATTGTCTATTTCACTTGCTTTGGCAATGTTAACATACGTTTCCCATGCCAATAAAGCCCTTACATTGAATTTGAACTGAGAGAGAGAGAGAGAGAGAGAGAGAGAGAGAGAGAGAGAGAGAGAGAGAGAGAGAGAGAGAGAGAGAGAGAGAGAGAGAGAGAGAGAGAGAGAGAGAGAGAGAGAGAGAGAGAGAGAGAGAGAGAGAGAGAGAGAGAGAGAGAGAGAGAGAGAGAGAGAGAGAGAGAGAGAGGGCTAAGAGTCAGGATTGGTTCTAATAGCTGTCCTGTCTAATGCTACAAGGAGTCAGACATCGCCAGGCAGAACACACTCAGCTGTGTTAGACATGTTATAATGAGAGACTTAGGAAAAGACAAATAGAGAATAAAGTCCCAAAGCAGCTCTTACGCCAATGCTGCTGGTGTGGAGACACATAGTTGGTTAGCAAGGCAGATGAGGGATTAAAGGCGTTGGCATGCTTCATTTCGGCTGGCGGCTAGGCGAAGTTGGCTAGGCGAACCGAACGAGTGTGCTCGCATACAATAGTACTGTTTGTCCATTTTGAGATGCCATGGCCCATATACAGTACACTTCCTCAAAAAAGTCCAAATTAATGTCAGATTACTCAATGAATCTGTCATTAATTTTGAAGTCTTTGCCGAGGTGATATTAATCGCATAATTTTACATCTAAATATTTTTCTATGAAAAAATATGCATGAAAACGAGTTGTCTCTTGTTCAGTGACAACAAAGACTTTATTGAAGAATCCCTACTGTTGACCAATCACCGACGAAGGGGCGTAGACTTTGGCTCCGAACTTCGGCTTGCCTCCAGACAAAATGTTGTGTGCCCGAACAGCTGAAAAAACCCTCACCGAAGAAAGAAAGAAAGAAAGAAAGAAAGAAAGAAAGAAAGAAAGAAAGAAAGAAAGAAAGAAAGAAGGAAGTTGGGACATAGATAACATTGTCATTATGTCTTCTGAAATGAGAAATGTGGTCCTAGGTCATTTTTACATTCCCTATTTACAAGCTGAATATAAAAATACTGTTATTACATGTTGCTATCACTGTGGATCTAAAGTAATGCAAACAGGCAGGGAATGTAATGATCTGTCATCATGGTATACAATGATGGAATGCCTCCTAGCAACGCATGTGAGTCCAAACTAATAACCAAATGCTTTTACATCTTCTTCTACAAATGTCAACACATGCTACGAATAATGTAAAAACCAACATGGCCCAGCATGTGGAACGCTTTCGACACCTTGTAGAGTCCATGCCCCGATGACTTGAGGCTGTTCTGCGGGCAAAGGTATGTTTGGTATACTCAGTGTAAGTGAATTTGTCCCAATAATTTTGGTCCCCTTAAATGTGGGGACTATGTACAAAAAGTGCTGACATTTCTAAACGGTTCACCCGATATGGGTGAAAATACCTTCAAATTAACAACATATGAAGGAACACTACATTCTTCATACGTTCTCAGTTTTGTCAGAACACAAGAACTCTCAAATGGGAAATATGTGTCAATACACAAGATCTCTCATGGGAAATATGTGTCCTTGTAAGACAAAGAGCAAAAGCATTGGATAATCATGTATTTTGTGAACATGGAAATAACATACCTGTTCCACCAGCCCAATGGTCCCGATATTGTGGCTTAAACAGTCAACTCTCAACCGAGCTGACTTTTCCTCTGCTTTCTGCTACAGTATCTTGTCCTCTGGTTTGAAGTAAGTCTGGTAATTAGTTGCAACCATGTGGTCATGATAAAATATATCCTAAAATATAATCCTGTACGGTACATTAGGTATTGGTCATGGAGTGGAAGTAAATAATTCAACGTTGGACTTAGTGAGTGTGAAGTAACTTTGGCCGTTAGATATTAACTCTTGTTATTGAAAAACTCCAGACAATTGTTGGAGGATGACAAAATAAATTGTCAAATTTCTCTTACTTGTTCCTCTCTACGTGCAGCTGATAGGCTGTCAATCACTGCATGTGGTGCAGTGTGATCAGATAACTGTAACTCTGTGGTGAGAGGAAACCACACTAGAGATACGGAGGTAGGCTTCCTTTGTGTTTGGACACAAGAAGGCCTATATTATTCAACAGGTCAGGGTGAGATGGATTGCTGAATGAATGAAATATGCTTTCTAATCCACCAGAGATGCAATCTCTCCCTCCCGTAAAAAAGGGACTGATGGTGGCAAATTGGAGGTTAAAAATGCCAGCAATTACATTTAAAACAGTGGTTAGTAAAATTCTGCCTCAAAATTAGAGCATTAACATTGAGTATCATAAAAGGCACTGCATTCTGTAGCCTGTAGCCCTGCCATTATTGAGTTGCTCATGAAAACCACAAACCCAAGAACTGACAGCCTCCACGGGTGACAGCTCCCCCCTGATAACTGGTAGGCTACTGTACCAAGTAGTAGTAGTAGCAGTGGAGGCTGGTGGGAGGAGCTATAGGAGGATGGGCTCATTGCAATGGCTGGAATGGAATAAATGGAACGGAGTCAAACATGGTTTCCATATGTTTCATGTGTTTGATACTGTTCCATTGATTCCATTCCACCCATGAGCCTGTCTTCCTATAGCCCCTCCCACTAGCTTCCACTGAGTAGTACTACAGGTAGTAAAAGTAGTAGCAGTATTCTGAAAATAAAACTTCCCACTGACATTAATGCTGAAGAATCAGGGGATCTAATTGTGAGTAGTAATAGGAATTCTGGTAAGAAGTACCAGGCTACCTGTGGTCGGGAATATTGTTTCACTGAAGATGGATTGACTGATTCAGCTTTCTGAAGCTTAGATTAGTGATTAATTCAATGTCACTGTGCCGTGGACAACTATGAATGTTGGCTTCTTTAAGCGTTCGGAATTACACGGTTCACTGTCATTGTATGAGTTCTTTCAAACAATGCAGAGGCACATTCATTATAGGCACCTGCATGATGACTCAAACATTTCACTGGCAGAGCAGAACAACCAGGCTTGGCGGAGAAGCTCCAAGGAAGGTCTGCAGCGCTATTGGCTTCTCCTATACTCTTCATTGTAGCCTACTGTAGTTGTTTGCAATCTATTCATGCCACATTACATAATATTACTGTGTTAGGAATTAAGTTTCCAACCTATTCATAATAATATAGCTTATTAATGTGTTTTAACACTTAACTACCGTTAGCTCTAATTGTATAGTTTTCATCAGAGGATGACCGAAAAGTGACACTGTGTCTGAGGGTTGCACGGTGTTCATGGATACCTCACTCCCTTCACTCCTCAGGTGTGAGAACAGCTGTAGTCCGCTGGATGTCGAGTGGTCCAGATGTTCTTGCTGCACATCCAGATGATGGCCCACAGACTCCTGTGACTCTCTCTCTGCTACCCCTCAGGCTAGGCTTGTTCCACATGCAGAGCAACAATAAACAAGAACAAGTGTGAAAAGGGGAGAGCGGTTGTCCAACGGCACTTTTCTGTGTCCTTCTCACATAACTTCTCAGAGATGGTCTTGTCAATCTGCTTGAGACGAGCCAATTGTTAGTGTTTACAGGGGGGGTCTTTCAATATGAAATCCTTACCCGAGGGCTAAACATTTTGACTTATGATGTGGGGAACAACAATTCATTTTCATACTTATTCATCTTGAGGGAGTCAGTGCTGTAGTGCTGTAGAGAGATAACATATTTTCCAATGGTGTGGTTAAGTAATATCTCAATTAATTCTCTCACATGCACCAAAGGCATAATATTTTCTATCGTCTCATGACCCAGCTGGTTGGAATAGCTGTAACAAAGTCTGTTCTGATGTATCTGAGGATTAATTCAACTGCTTACAATTCATCCTAAAGCGTTTGGAAATTGTTGCATTACTGCATTTGTTCAGCCTATTCGTCACACTTGATAAATTTCACTCTAATATTTATTTTTCCATGGTCTACACTATTAGAAAAAAAGGTTCTATCAAGAACCCCTTTTGTTTCCAGGTAGAACCCTTTTAGTTCTAGGTAGAACCCCTTTGGGTTCCATGCATAACTCTTTCCACAGAGGATTCTACATGGAACCCAAAAGAGTTCTACCTGAAACCAAAAAGGGTTCTACATGGAACCGCAGCCGCAGAACCCTTTTCAAACCCTTTCTTCTAAGAGTGTGTTAGCTTTGCGCTGCACAATTGGCAAAAATGTGTACTTTGCAGCAGGACGGAGGGATTGCTCTGGAAGGCCTGGACAAACCTCCGACCAACAGTCTGGTGTACCTACTGTACCCTCAGCGGTGCTAACCTCAGCACTTATCAGGAACAAATGGAACATTAAGCTAATGGAAGCAAGCAGACAAAGCATATGTTCAGCTCCCACCCACCCTCCCAACACAACACACAGAGAGCCAATTACTGAAGAACACCCTCCTCCACCATGCAAAGTCAACTCTTCACTTACAGGTACTAAAGAGGAGCGATGCCTTAACAGGCTGTTAGTTTTCATTAAGGCATGTGTGCAGTAAATGAAAATCGAACATCTTCCTCATAATAATGGTTTGTGAGAGTTTCTTCATATTCTGTAGGGATATATAATGAAGGTGCACAGAACAGGTACAGTAAGTCCATTTCAACAGTAATTGACCTCGCATGCTGCTTTTGCTTTGAAACCCTTTTAATGCTGCTCGCTCATTTGCCTTAAAAACCCAGGGATCGTGTGATCACATTCTAATCACTTAGGCTTTCCAGTCGTATGATCACATTCTAATCACTTAGGCTTTCCAGTCGTATAATCACATTCATTATCTTCTGCTGATTGATATTCGGTTGGCCTTTCCTCATTCAAGGCCTGTCAGCTCCCTCTCTTACCCATAGGGTTACCCAGGGGGTGAGGTGGCAGCGCATGGTCCCTGCTGAGCCAGAGACAGTATTAGCCATAGGGAGCTGACAAGCTGACCCTGCTGGCAGATATGATAGATGAACAGGGACTAGAGAGATCCCTCTGGCTGACACTACAGACTCGGTGGCTGAACCCATCATCTCTGAGGTTGAAGTGCAAGCCTGGGAATAGCAAGGCCTATCTAGCTCATTGCTATGGCCAGTCTCTCCACTTTCTGTCAACATGCCAGTGCTGCTCTCTCCCCAGCCAACTCTGTTCGCTAGAAGGACTTCGCTGGAGTTGAAAGTGACTGACCTCATAGGGGTCTCAATGGAGCAACTTGCTATATTAGAAACCACACAGCTTCCTGTAGACCACAGTGGTCTTCTCACCTCTGTGATACCATAGAGAAGGGACGAATACATATTTTCAATATCTCTTGACTTTGTGAGTTTTAGTTGTAATAATAAACTGCGTAAGAAGCCTTTGGAAGGGTGAGCTACCGTTGTTTTGAGAGCTTGAAAGTCATAAACTTGAGCTCAAAAACATCTGGTGGCAGATCTGGAAAGACATGATGCTTCCTCTTGTGAGACATACACTGAGTATACCAAACCAAACCCCCTGCTTGCTCATTCACCCTCTGGATGGCACACATACACAATCCATGTCTCAAAGACCCACATGTTACGTCTTGGAAGGAGTCCAGAAGAAGTGAAGACACAGCAGGATACGATTCACGACAAGGGCTTTGGTGAAATCAATTGTACAAACAACCTGACATCTGCATAACACTGGCGGGAAAAAAAAAGAAGATTGTATGCAATTATCATAATTTGAGAGCAGCAATACATTCATCAATAGGAAGCTAATACAGAGGATTAGCCGTTTGCACTGAATGTCAATAGAGCCAATAGATACTCATTCCAAAACACCAGTGACAGAAAAATCTATTCATATTTATTTTAGCTATAACATAACCTAAACTGAGCACATTACAACACGTAACAAAACTGATATTACTCTTGCAAGTCTTGAGGGAGGGTTGCTGTTTGCATGGACGGGCAATTCCTTAATGGACTGTAGAAAGAGAAGATTAGTTCATTGACTTGCAGTATTGGCTCGCTTAAATTGAATTATCCTCTGCTTGTCTAGATAGGAGAAATTCATTGCTGGAGAGGGAGATCTTTTAATGGATGTTCATAATGAATAGACCATTCCTGCATATCTGGAGAAACACATTAGGCTGGAAAGTTTATTTTACTGAGAGTAGTTAGTTAGTGATTCAGTTTAGTCATTCAAGATTCAGAAAGTTTTGTAAGTATTTCACATATGGCCTGAAAAATACAGAAAAGTCCTTGATTTCATTTGTGGTGACTACTATTCATGATCTGCTAAATGGCATATTATTATTTATTATTATCTTCTCAACAATGCAGATGACTCCAAATATTGACAGTGCTTTGGCTCAGAGTTAAAGGGAATGTAAAAGAAAATGCTTGTAATACAATGAAGGAAAATGATCCAATTACATTCGTCAGGTATTTCATTTCACACAATCCGTACATTATCTCTTTGGAACTTAATTGTGGAAAGCTGCTGGCCACTTTTCATCCAATACCAGTAAGATGATGAAATGTGTGGTGACACTGAAAATCTTTTTTCATAAAAGGTTAAAAATAGTCTTGTTTGAGATACCCTCTATTTGCTTAGTGTGGTTCCAGGCAGCACGCCATGTACCATTAATTGTGTGTGATGTAGGCTGTTCATTATGGAGATGACATTTGCATTTAGTCATTCTCTATTATAGAGGGCCATAAAGATTGACATTTTAGTCTCAATGCATGGCACCGGTGATGTAACACTGCCATTCCCCTCTGGCTGTGGGTACGCATCATATATCCTGTCATATATGTATTCTACATGTGTATAGTGTCACAGGATGCAGTCATCTAGACTCAGTGGACAGTTTATTAAGTACACCACCCCGTTCATGAAAATGGTTTGCTCCTACAGACCTGTAAGGCTGTTGTGGTGACCGTATTACCGCCACACCGGCGGTCACATTTTAAATTTTTTGTCATTTAGCAGACGCTCTTATCCAGAGCAACTTACATGCGCAATTAAGGTTAAGTGCCTTGCTCAAGGGCACCTCGACAGATTTTTCACCTAGTCGGCTCGGGGATTTGAACCAGCGACATTTCGGTTACTGGCACAACGCTCTTAACCACTAAGCTACCCGCCGCCCCGGTCACGCGTCATATAGGCAGTCAAATTCCACATTACCGTTTAGACTTAAATGTAAATGTAAATGTAGTCATGGTAATTAGGCTTCTCCAAGCTCTGATGCTGCTGCTGGTCATTAGTAGCCTACCAAACTTGCTAACTGCCTGGTACTCAGCACTCTATTATCCCTCGAATCACTCTGACATCAATGCAAATGTTTTCGAAAATCTAATCAAACACTTCATGAGAGCCCATGAGCTCATGTTGCGCAACATTTCTATAGGCTGTGCAATAGTGATGGCCGCTAACAAAAAGAGGAGGATGCCTTCAGCTTTCTAGGCCTACCATATTTACTTCTCAACTGTCCTAATATTAAGCACATTGCTTCTCTTTACAACAGGAGTATAGCCTACCTGGCTGGCATGGAAATAAACCATGGGGGAAAGCGTCCTCCATTCGCTATTTAAGTACATAGATGACATGTATTTTGTCCCGCAGCCCCTGTTTCGATACAGGTGCATGAAAATGGTCCATTCTAAATCAAAACATATGTCACACATATATTATTTAGTATATGTAAAGACAAGATGAAATCAAGAATAGTCTGATGGGTGACAATATTAGCCTATTACTTGTGAATTATATATTTATCACTTGTGAATGAAGCCCAGCATTTGCAACTTTTTCGAATCATAGTTGCACACCTCATGTAGCTTAGCCCATAGGCCTATATGTTTAAATCAGGTTTGTATCACAACTAAAGTGGCCAAATAACTTCTTAAAATTAAGCACATTAATCCGCTTTACAAGGGGTGTAGAGCCTAACTGGCATACATAAGCAGCGCGTGAGTTTCAAGTTTGGGGAAGATAATTTTCACCATAAAAATGCACCTTCATAATAAAAGCATTACATGCATAATTGCATTTGCGGTCACTTTTGATAATGATATTTTCCGCTAGTGGAACATTTGCGCTTATAGTGTACTACCATGTGTGCATTGCTGCTCTTATAATGTGAAGAAATAGCCTAATAGTTTATCAACATTTTAAGTTAAACGTTCTGATCTGTTACGTCAGCCACATTGCATAAAAAATGTTTTTTGATACTAGTGGTTGTATTCATTTGGGATCTATCGCATCCCACAACTGTCCCAAACTATGTTTGGAATATTTATTTCTCACACAGAATATAATAGGTCGGCCTTTGTACTATGGGGGATAGTAGATTGACATAGGCTGGTATGGGGAATGTTTTCCCGGCACACATTAGGTCCATTGACACCAATTGAGCAACATTTCCATGCCCCGAATAATTCAGGCTGGCTCCTGGGCTCTCTGTACACTTCATAGCAGCACTCTGTAGCAGCACTCTGTACCAGCACTTCATAGCTGCACTCTGTACCAGCACTTCATAGCTGCACTCTGTAGCAGCACTCTGTACCAGCACTTCATAGCTGCACTCTGTAGCAGCACTTCATAGCAGAACTCTGTAGCAGCACTTCATAGCTGCACTCTGTAGCAGCACTTCATAGCTGCACTCTGTACCAGCACTTCATAGCAACACTCTGTACCAGCACTTCATAGCAGCACTCTGTAGCAGCACTTCATAGCAGCACTCTGTAGCAGCACTCTGTGACAGCACTTTGCAGTGATCCTTATGTTGCTTTCAAACACTTCCTCTATTTCTGTCAACACTGTTGTGTTTCCATATGGAGTTGGTTTCTCAAGTCTAGGTATTCATACCAATTTCAACTGTGCCCTCATCAAAGGCATTACTTTTTACACCCTCCTCCACAAAATTGTTTAGGAAAGTTTGGTTCTAACAACCCGGGGATCAGAGTACGGTCTTTCTGTTAAAGCGACCTCATCTCTCCAATTTAGGCTGTCTGCAAAAAGGGTGATTTCAATAAGCCCAGCCAAAAACCCTTGGTAGGCAGGAAACTGTTAGCCAAAACTGTCTGCCCTGCTTCAATGACTATTTTGCCTGAATGTCAATGAACCAAAGAGACAGATCTTGTTTACTCGAAAGCTTCATGACATTGCAGAAATCTTGAGCTTCACTGACATAGATGGAGGCATTCCCGGTCAAGTTTATGTGCCTGCCATGCATATCCAATGGTGACTCCAAGGAAGCAGTGTGATATATAGGCTAATCACCACTATATCAGGCTTACGCACCCACACAGCGATACACACCCACACAGCCATACACACCCACACAGCCATACACACCCACACAGCCATACACACCCACACAGCCATACACACCCACACAGCCATATACACCCACACGGCCATACACACCCACACGGCCATACACAGCCATACACACCCACACAGCCATACACACCCACACAGCCATACACACCCACACAGCCATACACACCCACACAGCCATACACACCCACACAGCCATACACACCCACACAGCCATATACACCCACACGGCCATACACACCCACACGGCCATACACAGCCATACACACCCACACAGCCATACACACCCACACGGCCATACACACCCACACGGCCATACACACCCACACAGCCATACACACCCACACAGCCATACACACCCACACAGCCATACACACCCACACGGCCATACACACCCACACGGCCATACACACCCACACAGCCATACACACCCACACAGCCATACACACCCACACAGCCATACACACCCACACAGCCATATACACCCACACGGCCATACACACCCACACGGCCATACACAGCCATACACACCCACACAGCCATACACACCCACACGGCCATACACACCCACACGGCCATACACACCCACACAGCCATACACACCCACACAGCCATAAACACCCACACGGCCATAGACACCCACACAGCCATAAACACCCACACAGCCATAAACACCCACGCGGCCATAGACACCCACACAGCCATAAACACCCACACGGCCATAGACACCCACACGGTGTCAACAAAAGAGTGTGTGAAATGTTTATGGCAGTATTGTTGAATCCAGCCATGTTGAATCCATTTGCACTGTTCCAGCAATTAGGGGAAACCATTGAATAACTGGTGGTGCCTTCAGAACACTGTGGTTTGGGCCTCTCTCCATCTCTCCTTATTATTTATTTGTAGCTTCAGGATCAACAGAATAACTATTGTGAGGGACAGTTTTGGTCATTGTGGTTCTACAGCTTCAAGCGCTTTAATCGATTTGACTATACTGCTTTCTTCACTCAAAGCTTTGAGGCGGAAAAATAAATGGCTCTTTTCAAGGATGGGAGTCACTCAGGAAAAGGAGGATTTGTCACTGGCGGGAATGTACGTGCAGTATATATGTCAGACTTTGGTGTTATAAAAAATCTCCTTCATAGTAATGGTGTGCTGCACAACACATCAGCGTGTGGTAAGTGGAGCACTTCAGGTCGCCATGCTGCTCAAGATACATCATTATTTTCTCAATTTCTCTGTGAGTGTCTGAAAATATGATTTGACAATCAACTGAAAGAAAAAAATCACTACTGTAACAAAATAGCATATATGAATGGGACATTTTCCTATAACATTAGTTGTAGACCTCTCTGTCTGTGTGTTTTATTGGTATATTTTTCTGATGTACAGTGAGGGAAAAAAGTATTTGATCCGCTGCTGATTTTGTACGTTTGCCCACTGACAAAGACATGATCAGTCTATGATTTTAATGGTAGGTTTATTTGAACAGTGAGAGACAGAATAACAACAAAAAAATCCAGAAAAACCCATGTCAAAAATGTTATAAATTGATTTGCATTTTAATGAGGGAAATAAGTATTTGATCCCTCTGCAAAACATGACTTAGTACTTGGTGGCAAAATCCTTGTTGGCAATCACAGAGGTCAGACATTTCTTGTAGTTGGCCCCCAGGTTTGCACACATCTCAGGAGGTATTTTGTTCCACTCCTCTTTGCAGATCTTCTCCAAGTCATTAAGGTTTCGAGGCTGACGTTTGGCAACTCAAACCTTCAGCTCCCTCCACAGATTTTGTATGAGATTAAGGTCTGGAGACTGGCTAGGCCACTCCAGGACCTTAATGTGCTTCTTCTTGAGACACTCCTTTGTTGCCTTGGCCGTGTGTTTTGGGTCATTGTCATGCTGGAATACCCATCCACGACCCATTTTCAATGCCCTGGCTGAGGAAAGGAGGTTCTCACCCAAGATTTGACGGTACATGGCCCCGTCCATCGTCCCTTTGATGCGGTGAAGTTGTCCTGTCCCCTTAGCAGAAAAACACCCCCAAAGCATAATGTTTCCACCTCCATGTTTGACGGTGGGGATGGTGTTCTTGGGGTCATAGGCAGCATTCCTCCTCCTCCAAACACGGCGAGTTGAGTTGATGCCAAAGAGCTCGATTTTGGTCTCATCTGACCACAACACTTTCACCCAGTTCTCCTCTGAATCAGATGTTCATTGGCAAACTTCAGACAGCCCTGTATATGTGCTTTCTTGAGCAGGGGGACCTTGCGGGCGCTGCAGGATTTCAGTCCATCACGGCGTAGTGTGTTACCAATTTTTTTCTTGGTGACTATGGTCCCAGCTGCCTTGAGATCATTGACAGCTGATCCCTCACTGTTCTCATGATCATTGCAACTCCACGAGGTGAGATCTTGCATGGAGCCCCAGGCCGAGGGAGATTGACAGTTATTTTGTGTTTCTTCCATTTGCGAATAATCACACCAACTGTTGTCACCTTCTCACCAAGCTGCTTGGCAATGGTCTTATAGCCCATTCCAGCCTTGTGTAGGTCTACAATCTTGTCCCTGACATCCTTGGTGAGCTCTTTGGTCTTGGCCATGGTGGAGAGTTTGGAATCTGATTGATTGATTGCTTCTGTTGACAGGTGTCTTTTATACAGGTAACAAACTGAGATTAGGAGCACTCCCTTTAAGAGTGTGCTCCTAATCTCAGCTCATTACCTGTATAAAAGACACCTGGGAGCCAGAAATCTTTCTGATTGAGAGGAGGTCAAATACATATTTCCCTCATTAAATCAATGTATAACATTTTTGACATGCGTTTTTCTGGATTTTTTTGTTGTTATTCTGTCTCTCACTGTTCAAATAAACCTACCATTAAAATGATAGACTAATCATTTCTTTGTCAGTGGGCAAACGTACAAAATCAGCAGGGGATCAAATACTTTTTTCCCTCACTGTATGTGTCTACTATGACTGACTGGTCACTTAAAAACGCATAATGTGTGGATATTATGCCAATGCTGCCCATATACAGTAACCTATATAATTAATGCATATTATACCCTATATTCCACATAGTAGGAATCATCTAAATGTCAAACCCCTTCTGGAGGGAGGTCAATTTATCATTCAAATGTCATTTGAATATTCCATTCACTCAATGCTAATTATTTAAGTATGTTTCTTTAGACCTACTTTACGAGTGACTATAAATTATTCATTATTACAGTGCTTTCGTCTATCTGCATCTGCTCATCAGCCACTGTTATTTTCACTCCCGTTGTCTGGGAAACCCCTCTAGGTGGAGAGGCCTGTGTATCCAGACATACAGTATGTTGACAAAACCTGTTGGCCTGTAAAATTTTACAGCATCTGAAATGTCTGCTTGAATGCAAACGTACACATTTCCGTGAATAACAGGATCAACTGTAGCTAGGTTTATTTCTCCTTTGCTTAACCAAACCAGAGCAGAACCCGTTGGATCATGGCATTGTTATGATAAAAAGTAATTTCGAATAGAGTAAATAGCTTTCCTTGCTTCTTAGTTTTTCCAATTAGTCACCCTACTCAGATCGCTGATGCGTATCGTAAAATAAGCTTTAACGTATTTTATTGAGCCAACACAATGGGGAAACTGTAACTAATGAGGCAGTATTTAGCTGGGGTCTGGGGCTGCATTTAAAAGGCAGGGTCATGGTGTTCTATTAGCACACTGGACTGAAGTGGACGTCTAGAAAGGGTTCACCCTACCTGTCCTAGCAAGGGTTCACCTACCTGTCCTAGAAAGGGTTCACCTTACCTGTCCTAGAAAGGGTTCACCTTACCTGTCCTAGAAAGGGTTCACCTTACCTGTCCTGGCAATGGTTTATTTTACCTGTCCTAACAAGTGTTCACCTTACCTGTCCTAGCAAGGGTTCACCTTACCTGTCCTAGCAAGGGTTCACCTTAACTGTCCTAGCAAGAGTTCACCTTACCTGCCATAGCAAGGGTTCACCTTACCTGTCCTATCAATGGTTTATTTTACCTGTCCTAACAAGGTTTCACCTTACCTGTCCTAGCAATAGTCCACCTTACCTGTCCACCTTACCTGCCATAGCAAGGGTTCACCCTACCTGTCCTAGCAAGAGTTCACCTTACCTTTCCAACTTACTTGTCCTAGCAAGGGTTCACCTTACCTGTCCTAGTAAGGGTTCACCTTACCTGTCCACATTACCTGTCCTTGCCTTTCAATGTTGTCTTTGCTGTGCATAAGTCAACCTTCTTTTGCAGAATTGAAGGTTAGCTAGCCAACGTGCCCGTCTTAGCTTACCTTGCAGACAGTACTAGTTCCCACCCCCTCCCACGCACAGATATGCCTGCACACACTATTCACATACACAGAATCTCCGACCCTGACACACAGTGGCTGAAATGTTGAAGGCCTTCACACAGTGAGAGGCTGACTTTATGAAGCTATTTGTCTGGGAACTGCTTATGTGACAGAATTAAATAGCCATAGAACAGAAACATATTGAGGCACGCATTACTCTTGAATGACAGGCACACGCTAAGGCCACCTTCCCTGCTTGTGAGATGTCCCACACCAGGAGGGAGAGTGCATCCTTGTTACTATGTAGAGATCAGAGGAAGCCAGGTTTGAACTGTTTTATTATTCTAATTTGATCTGTAAATACCATTTTACGTACCAGCCACATACGGTACTGTCACTTAGTGGGCCAAGTAAGAAAACCCTCAAGATAAAGGGATTAGTATGTCCAAAGCTGCTTCTACATTAGAAAAAGCCCAGGAACTAATTACGCCTCTCACAGTGGGCTGTACGTACCAAGTGTCAAGTCTAATTGAAACCGTATAAGGTACCACCACCAGCAGCAGCAGCATCATGAGCAAACACACATACTCCTCATTCACAGAAATAGGCTATGCATTCTTAGCGATGGCAGACATAATATAGAATTATGACCCTCCTTTTATTGTTCTGCTGTTGCTCTGCTGTAACTCCTGAGAGCGTCTACCAGGCCGTTGTAAAAAGGCATTCTTATTCTAAATCAAATCACCCGTTGGGAATGATAAACAACTCACTGAGCCTGAACTTCAACTTGATGAATACCCACATGATTTTTCCCCAGCTTCCGTCCCCTGCTAAGCTGTAACTCTGGCTAGAAAATGAAAATGGACCAGGTGTGAAAACAATTAGTTCCAGAGTAGCTCCTTAAATGAAGTGCATACATTATTGAATGTGCCCCTCATTTATAGAGCCTTGGCAGTAAGTATCAAACTGACCGATCTCTACAACTATAAGTCATTACTTTGTGATGCTTCCCAGAGTAGTGGGTAAGTAAAAAAACATTATGTTCAACTGAGCAGTGTTTGTGATTAATAGAGTTGAGTTAAGTGTTTATTTGTAATGCTTCTCACGATTTAGGAGTATCTATTGACTGAGTGGGATGAGAATTATGGTGGGCGATCTGTAAGCACAGCGCCTTTTTAATTGCCACAATTTTCTTTTCGAGAAATGGAACAACTCCAGTTTTGAAAAGCCTGCAGATGGTAGCCAAACTGTGGAATAGGGACACAAACAGATTGTCACAACAATAACATGAATTACTCAGAAAAACACATGGGGTGCATTGCAATGAATTACGAAGCTGAACTTCGTATGTACCACTGTGTTAAAACCAGTTTGCTTTAGACGCTACTAATGACCCAGGAGATTACACAGAGCTCCAAGTTGTTTATTTTTTTGTCATTTAGCAGACACTCTTATCCAGAGCGGGTTAAGTGCCTTGCTCAATGGCACATCGACAGATGTTTCACCTAGTCAGCTCGGGGATTAGAACCAGCGACCTTTCGGTTACTGGCACAACGCTCTTAACCACTAAGCCATCTGCCGCCCAGTTCAAATAACTGTAGTTGCAACAAAAAAAACGCCGGAATGAATTAGGAAACCAACTGATCAAAAGGGCTTAAAACTAGACAGCGAAAATGGTCATCGTTTGAGTTCAATACTCCCGCCCCAGTGAAGTAACTATATAATATCTTATCATGTTCCCCAGTGGCACAGCGGTCTTAGCACTGCATCTCAGTGCTATAGGCGTCACTACAGACCCTGGTTTGATTCCAGGCTGTATCACAATCCAGCCGTCATTGGGAGTCCCACAGGCCGCGGCGCACAATTGGCCCAGCGTCGTCCGGGTTTGGCCGGGGTAGGCTGTCATTGTAAATAAGAGTTTGTTCTTAACTGACTTGCCTAGTTAAATGAAGGTCATAAATAAATAAAAAGATCATGAACAACAAAATGGAAGAATATGACATATTACAACTGAACAAACATGATTCGACTGGAAATGTAGCTCATGTCAAAACACATGTAATTACAGACAATTACTTGCCCAAATTATGGCTACACAGGAGCGGACTGGGACAAGAACTCGGCCCTGGCATTTTATTCACACCAGCCTACATCACTGCGAGCACCGCCAACTCACCCAACCGGCGGGCCACCAGCAAAACACACACATCCCATCCCCACACATACAACCCTTACCCTACACACCCTACTTAGACACAGGCAGTACTGCTGACACATAACATTGGCAGTACAGTTCAGCATTTCTCAACCATTTCTGTACCAGTGACCGGTGGTCCCCCCTTTGCTACTATAACAGCCTCCACTCTCCTGGGAAGGCTTTCCACTAGATGTTGGAACATTGCTGCGGCAATTTGCTTCCATTCAGCCACAACAGTTAGTGAGGTCGGGCACTGATGTTGGGTGATTAAGCCTGGCTCGCAGTCAGTGTTCCAATTCATCCCAAAGGTGTTCAATGGGTTTGAGGTCAGGGCTCTGTGCAGGCCAGTCAAGTTCTTCCACACCGATCTCGTCAAACCATTTCTGTATGGACCTCACTTTGTCCACGGGGGAATTGTCATGCTGAAACAAGAAAGGGCCTTCCCCAAACTGTTGCCACAAAGTTAAGCACAGAATCGTCTAGAATGTCCTTGTATGCTGTAGCGTTAAGATTTCCCTTCACTGGAACTAAGGGGCCTAGCCCGAACCATGAAAACAGCCCCAGACCATTATTCCTCTTCCACCAAACTTTACAGTTGGCACTATGCATTTGGGCAGGTAGCATTCTCCTGGCATCCGCCAAACCCAGATTTGTCCGTCAGACTGCCAGACGGTGAAGCGTGATTCATCACTCCAGAAAACGCATTTACACTGCTCCAGAGTCCAATGGTGGCGAGCTTTACACCACTCCAGCTGTCTCTTGGCATTACTCATGGTGATCTTAGGCTTGTGTGAGGCTGCTCTGCCATGGAAACCCATTTCATGAAGCTCCCGACGAACAGTTCTTGTGCTGACGTTGCTTCCAGAGGCAGTTTGGAACTCAGCAGTGAGTGTTGCAACAGAGGACAGACCATTTTGACGCGCTACGTTCTTCAGCACTCGGCGGTCCCGTTCTGTGAGCTTGTGTGACCTACCACTTCGCGGCTGAGTAGTTGTTGCTCCTAGACGTTTCCACTTCACAATAACAGCACTTACAGTTGACTGGGGCAGCTCTAGTAGGGCAGAAATTTGATGAATTGACTTGTTGGAAAGCTGGCATCCTATGCCACGTTGAAAGTCACTGAGCCATTCTATTGCCAATGTTTGTCTATGGAGATTGCATGGCTGTGTGCTTTATTTCATACACCTGTCAGCAACGGGTGTTGCTGAAATAGCCGAATCCACAAATTTGAAGGGGTGTCCACATACTTTTGTATATATACTGTATATTCCTTCCTCGGCGCTCACACACATACAAAAAAAATATCATCCAGCACTGGGTGCAAACTCATGATGCACGAAATCAGAGCGTGCTGCTTAGACCAATGCTCTAGAAAGCCGTGAAAATACTATGAATACTGATAATACCTAGTGTCATTTTTCATTATTTTGTTTTAAGCCTTCCCCAAAGCATAGCGCTAACCTTAACCACTCATAATTAATGCTTAAACTAGGCAAAGTTGCTAATTAGCTCAAATGCTAAAGTTGTCCGTGATGAGATTCCCGCTCCCTTCCATCCACACCGACCAATCAACATTCTGTCTTATGTAACCATAGCAAATGTAACATATTATACAAAATGAGTTTCCCGGATTTACGTTTACTATGTTACGTCTAGTCTATGAGACCAGGCTGTCTAACTGATGACAGAGTAGGAGCAGGTATTTTCTGATGCTGGTTTGACTTTCAATGTGAGTTTGCGTGACCGCAGCTCAGCCTAGCAGAAAACCAGGCCGGACCATCTTGGTAGGGAAGCCGGCCATTGCCCACTGATCAGCCAAAGGCTAGCTATAGATTATTATAACAGAGAAATTGCGCACAAATCTTGGCCAGCGGCCATGTCAACTTTTTTTATTGTAAACGTTTGGACACACCTACTCATTCCAGGGTTTTTCTTTATTTTTTCTATTTCCTACATTGTAGAATAATAAAACTATGAAACTGTTTTGATGGAATCATTTATTAACCAAAAAAGTGTTAAACAAATCAAAATATATTTTATATTTGAGATTCTTCAAAGTAGCCACCTTATTGATAGCTTTGCACACTCGGAAAGAATTCAGACCCCTTGACCTATTCCACATTTTGTTACATTACAGCCATATTCTGAAATTGCTTAAATGACTTTTTTCCTCATCCATCTACACACAATTCCCCATAATGACAAAGTGAAAACAGGTTTTTAGAAATGTTAGCACATTTATAAAAAAACAAAAACACCTTATTTACATAAGTGTTCAGACCCTTTGATATGCGACTCGAAATTGAGCTCAGGTGCATCCTGTTTCCATTTATCATCCTTGAGATGTTTCTACAACTTGATTGGAATCCACCTGTGGTGAATTCAATTGATTGGACATGATTTGGAAAGGCAAACACCTGTCTATATAAGGTCCCATGGTTGACAGTGCATGTCAGAGCAAAAACCGAGCCATGTGGTCGAAGGAATTGTCCGTAGAGCTCCGAGTCAGGCTTGTGTTGAGGCACAGATCTGGGGAAGGGTCCCAAAAAATTTGGAACCACCAAGACTATTCATAGAGCTGGCCACCCAGCCAAACTGAGCAATCGGAGGAGAAGGGCCTTGGTCAAGGAGGTGACCATGAACCCGATGGTCACTCTGACAGAGCTCCAGAGTTCCTCTGTGGAGATGGGAGAACGTTCCAGAAGGACAACAATCTCTGCAGCACTCCACCAATCAGGCCTTTATGGTAGAGTGGCCAGACGGAAGCCACTCCACAGTAAAAGGCACATGACAACCCGCTTGGAGATTGCCAAAAGGCACCTAAAGGACTCTCAGACCATGAGAAACAAGATTCTCTGGTCTGATGAAACCAAGATTGAGTTCTTTGGCCTGAATGCCAAGCGTCACGTCTGGAGGAAACCTGGCACCATCCCTACGGTGAAACATGGTGGTGGCAGCATCATGCTGTGGGTATGTTTTTCAGCGGCAGGGACTGGGAAACTAGTCAGAATCAAGGGGAAGATGAACGGAGCAAAGTACAGAGAGATCCTTGATGAAAACCTGCTCCAGAGCGCTCAGGACCTCAGACTGGGGTGAAGGTTCACCTTCCAACAGGGCAATGACCCTAAGCACACAGCAGAGATAACACAGGAGTGGCTTCAGGACAAATCTCTGAATGTCCTTGAGTGGCCCAGCCAGAGTGCTGACTTGAACCCAATCGACCATCTCTGGATAGACCTGAAAATAGCTGTGCAGCGACGCTCCCCATCCAACCTGACAAAGCTTGAGAGGATCTGCAGAGAAGAATGGGAGAAACTCCCCAAATACAGGTGTGCAAAGGTTGTAGCGTCATACCTAAGACTCGAGGCTGTAATCTCTGCCAAAGGTGCTTCAACAAAGTACTGAGTAGAGGGTCTGAATACTTATGTAAATGTGATATTTCAGTTTTTGCTTTGTCATTATGGTGTATAGTGTGTAGATTGATGAAGGGGGAAAAAAACAATTTTTATAAATTTTAGAATAAGGCTGTAACGTAACAAAATGTGGAAAAAGTGAAGGGGTCTGAATACTTTCCGAATATACTGTGTGTATATATACATATATATATATATATATATATATATTTGTGTGTGTTAATTTTGACCAGCCCACCCAACAGAAAAATGGTCCAGCCCGTCTGGCATTTGGCAGAATCGCCAGATGGCCAATCCGCCCCTGTGCGTAAATCAAGGCTACTCTTCTGTGAAAATGAAGACCAACTTTTTATGAATTACCACATTGTAAATTAAAGTGATACGGATTGCAGCAACATGTGTGATAGACATTTTATATACCTAATACAAAATAATTGTATAAAAAATAGCCTACAACACAATCACGATTTAGTTTCAAATGTACATTTTTTTTGAGTTTCTCCCTCTTTATAAAAATTTAAAAAAGAATATTGGTGAGAAATACAACTGACTTGGTTTTTAAACCAGGGGATGTGTGATGTGATTGGGTAATGAAAACCAGAAACAGGTGAGGCAATGAGGAGGAGTGTCCACTGATTGGTCCACCTCAGCAATCAGCAGATGAACTGATGACTGACAGGTGGGACGCACCAACGACCACCAATCAGGAACACAAGGGACACCTGTGATTAGGGCAGAAGGAGAGGGAAAACACAAATACACATACAGGATACCTGTATCCGTAACAGGGATGATTGTCAAATATATAAATCGCTCCTAGTCTGCTAAAATAGCAGGATTAAATCGTTCTGATGATAATACCCACGAGACGGAAAAATAATCTTGACAAATGTTGGCAGCAATCAGGACTAAGAGTAAACCCCGACATCCTCTTTAGGGAGAGGTAAATCGGTGGTCTATAATGGTTGCAATTTAAATCAATTTAAATCAGCTGTGACGGGTGATTTTAGCGTATATTGATGGTTTAACGAGAGATCAGCTGGCGATACTCTAGTGGCCATCGATGTTTGCAATTGGCCCATGGTCTCATTGTCCATTGTGTGCATATAGAAAATGGAGGCGGGTCCCACTGGGCACAGACGTCAGTTCAACGTCTATTCCACGTTGGTTCAACGTAATTTCATTGAACTAGCATGGAAACAACAAATGTAGTCTGACCTATTTATGGATTCAGTATGTCATAAACAGGCTATTTGTGAATGAAAGTAGTTAGTACACTGTCATAGAGAAAACATGTGATACATACACACGTTCGCGCCACTCTTCACTGTAACTTCTTTTTTCAGGGAATAAAATGGTGGAGAAAATATGGAATACTTTACTGTCTTCATCTGTGTTCAACTTATCAGTATTCATTCAAACCTGGAGCTCTGAAGGGACATCCTTTTTAAATATTTGTTTGCAATATTTAGCCAGATTGTATGCATATTGAGAGGTTGGTGTGTTTTGTGAAACACAGAATTCCCATATTTCTCTTAGATGGGATCTTTAGATGGGGTGTTTAGATGTAATGTTTAGATGGGATGTTTAGATGTAATGTTTAGATGGGATGTTTAGATGGGGTGTTTAGATGGGGTGTTTAGATGGGGTGTTTAGATGGGATGTTTAGATGGGGTGATTAGATGGGGTGTTTAGATGGGATGTTTAGATGGGGTGTTTAGATGGGGTGTTTAGATGGGATGTTTAGATGGGGTGATTAGATGGGGTGTTTAGATGGGATGTTTAGATGGGGTGATTAGATGGGGTGTTTAGATGGGATGTTTAGATGGGGTGTTTAGATGGGATGTTTTGATGGAATGTTTAGATGGGATGTTTATTGTAATTACTGAACACAGTGTTCCCAAACAAACCTCCTATTGGGTTTCTCAGAGGACTTCACACACACACACACACACACACACACACACACACACACACACACACACACACACACACACACACACACACACACACACACACACACACACACACACACACACACACACACACACACACACACACACACACACACACACACACACACACACACACACATACACACATACACAATACACACATACAATAGACAAACAAACACGATACACACACACACACACACTAACACGATACACACGCTGTGTACCAGGTCTTCACTAAACTAAACATGGAAATGACTGTTTTCTGTTCCTCAGTCAGCAGAGACTTGACTGAGTTCAGAGGAGCTGTGAGGAGATGATCTAGCTCCTGTAATGTGCAGGACAAAAATCCCCTAAGCACAATCTTCACATTAACCGATTAAATTATCCATTTGGAACAAATACATGTTTTTTTGTTAGACGTATTAGAGCGGTAGACTATACCCAGCTTTAGATCATTTTACACACTAGAGTGATCACCACAGCCATTAATATCACACTGTAGCTGCTCCCATTGAAGAGGGGGAAAGAGAGCGTTTGGCTGACGGAGGGAGGACAGAGGTGACGGCGGCCGGCGAGAGTGAAACCTTTCATTAGTGACGCACGGCATCCTGGGTTGCAGGTGACACCTTGACCTCAGCACTCAATTACTGGCTCACAAACCTCCTGGTTCAGTCCAACCTCCTGGTTCAGCCCAACCTCCTGGTTCAGTCCAACCTCCTGGTTCAGTCCAACCTCCTGGTTCAGTCCAACCTCTTGGTTCAGTCCAACCTCCTGGTTCAGTCCAACCTCCTGGTTCAGCCCAACCTCCTGATGCAGTCCAACCTCCTGGTTCAGTCCAACCTCCTGGTTCAGCTCAACCTCCTGATGCAGTCCAACCTCCTGGTTCAGTCCAACCTCCTGGTTCAGCCCAACCTCCTGGTTCAGCCCAACCTCCTGGTTCAGTCCAACCTCTTGGTTCAGTCCAACCTCCTGGTTCAGCCCAACCTCCTGGTTCAGTCCAACCTCCTGGTTCAGTCCAACCTCCTGGTTCAGCCCAACCTCCTGGTTCAGTCCAACCTCTTGGTTCAGTCCAACCTCCTGGTTCAGTCCAACCTCCTGGTTCAGCCCAACCTCCTGGTTCAGTCCAACCTCTTGGTTCAGTCCAACCTCCTGGTTCAGTCCAACCTCCTGGTTCAGCCCAACCTCCTGGTTCAGCCCAACCTCCTGGTTCAGTCCAACCTCCTGGTTCAGTCCAACCTCTTGGTTCAGTCCAACCTCCTGGTGTTTACATACCGTTTTACTCATTTCATATGTATATACTGTATTCTACTGCATTCTAGTCAATGCCACTCCGACATTGCTTGTCCTAACATTTATATATTTCTTAATTCCATTATTTTACTTTGAGATGTGTGTGTATTGCTGTGAATTGCTTGATACTACTGTTGGAGCTAGGAACACAAGCATTTCGCTACACCCGCAATAGCATCTGCTAAACATGTGTATGTGACCAATAAAATGTTATTTGATTTGATTTCAGTCCAATCTCCTGGTGCAGTCCACCCTCCTGGTTCAGCGCAACCTCAGCCTCATATCTCACAGGACTGTCACTAGGAATAGAAGTGTATTGGTAACAGCTTTAATGGGCTTGTGTATAAGGAAACCCTCTCAGGTCCGTGTGCATGCTCTCGGGTAAGTTAAGGGTGCATTTTGTGACCTGAGTCTCCAGTTGCAACCAAGTACATGAGCAGGGATGTAATTCACTTGTGATTCCAGGGATATAATTCACTTGCAATTCCAAAAACAATTTCAGAGCTGTGTAAATTCGCTCATTCGCAGAAAAATTACCACAAAAACTGGAAAATCTCTCACTTCAAATATGCTTATAAATGTAGTTGGTTGAGCATTCCAATAGCCGGCAGACTGAGAGGAACTGTGCTGCAGGGTATTTGGGCTCATTAATAGTAATACCCACACATGAGACTGAGGTGAATTAGAATAATAAAAACAATGGAGGTGTATTTTACACCAGGCTATAGCCCGGCAGCCTCTCATGGTAAGTAACACATCTCAGTAACACTTAAACAAACAAGCTCTGGGCACACCTATTATGGTGGCACAAATTCCTACTGCTCCCTCCAAGATGAAAGAGAATATATTCCCTATTGGGTGACTTTTTCTTTGATTAATGAGGGAATTAAATGGTGTTCCTTTTCTTCAGCAATCTGTGAAATAGCTTGTTCTGGGCATTAATACAACATTTAAATTAGACAGATCAAAAGGAAAGTAATGTTGTAAATCATTAAATACGTTCAGAAAATCAAATCAAATCAAAGTTCATTGGTTGTGTACACAGATTTGCAGATGTTATAGCAGGTCCAGCGGAATGCTTATGTTTCTAGCTCCAACAGTGCAGTAATATCTAGAAACAATACAATAACACAAAATGTTTTTGTTTTTTTAAACAAGAAATTAAGAAATATCAGAACAAGCAACATCAGAACAAGAAATGTCAGAGTCCGGAATATAAATAAAAGATATATATATATATATAAATGTTGTGTATAGACAATTGTGTCAGTATATTAATAGAAAAGGTGTGTACAGCAGTAGTTATATAGGATGAGTCATAACTATAATACAGTTTATACAAATAAAGTGACACAGCCCGACAGAATGCTCTCGATGGTGCATCTGTAGAAATGAGGAACCGTGTGAGAAGAGGATAATGGCTGATTAAGTTGTATTGTCTATTATCTCTTGAGCAGATCAAAAAAATAAATAACAAGGTAACATATGGCCATTGATTGTATCTACTGCGTACGGCAGGCACACCGTATCTGAGATGCAAAATGTATTGAATATTTACTAGTAATAGTAATTCCCATTTTTTTTTGTCATTGAAAAGGTTGGTTCATTTACCCCATACAGGGTAAGTCCAGTTCAACTTTGAATTAGAATAAAAAAACAGAGAACCATCACAAACCTTTGAGCATAGCCATTACAGGAAGTCCATGTCATAATGGAAAAGCTCCCCATAAGCCTAATTCTATTGACGTTGATCGAGTTCTCCTAAATGCTTTTTGATATGTGGGCAGATATTATTGAATGTCTTAAGTGTATCTTTCTCCAAACAAATTTGTTCAGTGAATCTTTCTGAAGTACCTACCAGGACACATGTAGACAGATAGACATTGTATTGTTACACAAAAGTATGAGTAAAATACGTCTTTCCCCTCTGGAAGAGGAGATGGGGCCCAATGCTACGGTGGCCCTAAGGGGATAACAAACAATAGGCTGTGAGGTCAAATGTGTCAAAATATTTCAAAGGCCTGTGAAGTTTGGTCAAATGTGTCAGAATATTTCAAAGGCCTGTGAAGTTTGGTCAAATGTGTCAAAATATTTCAAAGGCCTGTGAAGTTTGGTCAAATGTGTCAAAATATTTCAAAGGCCTGTGAAGTTTGGTATAGTTTGTAAAGTTTGGTAAGACCTGCAAAATATTTCAAAGG
This sequence comes from Coregonus clupeaformis, assembly GCF_020615455.1. NCBI lineage: Eukaryota > Metazoa > Chordata > Actinopteri > Salmoniformes > Salmonidae > Coregonus > Coregonus clupeaformis. Next base: position 3,597,148 of record NC_059231.1, read on the forward strand.
TGTTACAAGAGGGGGTTGCAGTTCCGAAGCGACCCACTAGGTGTCATCCTCCGACAACCTTAGGCACCTCCTCACTCACAGTCGGGACTAATCATCATCCTTTTGGTGTCACCTGTGTCTATCGGTTCACCTGTGTATTTATGCCCTCACATCCCTGTGTTCCCTTGCTCAGTTTTCTCTGCTAGATTCTCTATGTCCAGCAGTACTACTCAGTGTCTGATAAAATATCTATGTACAGGTACTTGAGAAGTGTTCTCCCTGTTTCGTTATTCGTTTCAGTCTCAGGTAATATTTTGTATTTTGGCTGTCAGCTAGTTTTTGGAGACTTATTTGCTCCGCCTTTAATTTATCGTGATAAAGTGCCTTGCAAAAGTATTAAGCCCCCTTGCCGTTTTTCCTATTTTGTTGCATTACAACCTGTAATTTAAATTGATTTTTATTTGGATTTCATGTATTGGACATACACAAAACAGTCCAAATTGGTGAAGTGAAATGAAAAAATATAAGTTGTTTAAAAAAATAAGTACAAATAAATAATGGAAAAGTGGTACGTGCATGTATATTCACCCCCTTTGCTATGAAGCCCCTAAATAAGATCTGGTCCAACCAAATACCTCCAGAAGTCACATAATTATTAAATAAAGTCCTCCTGTGTGCAATCTAAGTGTCACATAATCTCAGTATATATGCACCTGTTCTGAAAGGCCCCAGAGTCTGCAACACCACTAAGCAAGGGGCACCACCAAGCAAGCCGCACCATGAAGACCAAGGAGATCTCCAAACAGGTCAGGGACAAAGTTGTGGAGAAGTACAGATCAGGGTTGGGTTGTAAAAAAATATCAGAAACTTTGAACATCGCACGGAGCACCATTAAATCCATTATAAAAAAATTGAAAGAATATGGCACCACAACAAACCTGCCAAGAGAGGGCCGCCCACCAAAACTCACAGACCAGGCAAGGAGGGCATTCATCAGAGAGGCAACAAAGAGACCAAAGATAACCCTGAAGGAGCTGCAAAGCTCCAAAGCGGAGATTGGAGTATCTGTCCATAGGACCACTTTAAGCCGTACACTCCACAGAGATGGGCTTTACGGAAGAGTGGCCAGAAAAAGCTATTGCTTAAAGAAAAAAATAAGCAAACACATTTGGTGTTCGCCAAAAGCCATGTGGGAGACTCCCCAAACATATGGAAGAAGGTACTCTGGTCAGATGAGACTAAAATTGAGGTTTTTGGCCATCAAGGAAAACGCAATATCTGGCGCAAACCCAACACCTCTCATCACCCCGAGAACACCAGCCCCACAGTGAAGCATGGTGGTGGCAGCATCATGCTGTGGGGATGTTTTTCATTGGCAGGGACTGGGAAACTAGTCAGAATTGAAGGAATGAGGAATGGCGCTAAATACAGGGAATTTCTTGAGGGAAACCTCTTTCAGACTTCCAGAGATTTGAGACTGGGACAGAGGTTCACCTTCCAGCAGGACAATGACCCTAAGCATACTGCTAAAGCAACACTCAAGTGGTTTAAAGGGGAAACATTTAAATGTCTTGGAATAGCCTTGTCAAAGCCCAGACCTCAATCCAATTGAGAATCTGTGGTATGACTTTAAGATTGCTGTACACCAGCGGAACCCATCCAACTTGAAGTAGCTGGAGCAGTTTTGCCTTGAAGAATGGGCAAATATCCCAGTGGCTAGATGTGCCAAGCTTATAGAGACATACCCCAAGAGACTTGCTGCTGTAATAGTTATGCACGCTCAAGTTTTCAGTTTTTTTGTCTTCTTGTTTGTTTCACAAAAAAAAATATTTTGCGTCTTCAAAGTGGTAGGCATGTTGTGTAAATCAAATGATACAAACCCCCCAAAAATCAATTTTAATTCCAGGTTGTAAGAAAACAAAATAGGAAAAATGCCATGGGGGGTGAATACTTTCACAAGCCACTGTAAGTCCGTTATTTTGTATTTTGGCTTCGGGACCACCAGTAAAGATTCTTGTTTCACCATCACTGCCTACTGTATATCCTGCACCACACCTGGGTCACACCTCACCCCAACCCTTACACAAAGGTCAGCGAAATATTTCAAAGACTTGCGAAATATTTCAAAGACCTTTAGAATATTTTGCTGTGCAAAGTTTAGTAAAAAAACAGCAAAATATTTCAAAGTCCTGCAAAGTATTTTAAAGGCCTGCGAAATATTTAAAAGACCTACGAAATATTTTGCTGGTCTTTGAAATATTTTGCAAGCCTTTTAGAAATGTTGCAGCCTTTTACCATACTTCGCTGCCTATTACCAAACTTTATAGGCCTTTAAAATATTTAGAAGCCTTTTACCAAACTACGCAGCCCATTATTTTGAAAACTCATAATTAAAACCTTAACAGGTCATTGTATTCTTGGCAACAATGCCCCAGATTCTCACAAATGCCACTTTTATGAGTTCGCCCCCTTACTTATCAGCTGAGAACAGGTAGCTATTTGTTACAACGTTGTCAACTAATACTTGGTCCCCTATTTTGGATTCTACTGGCGAAGACCCTGTCACTCTTGTATTTTGGTAAAAAATGGGGACAACCTCCGACACACCATCTGTGCTGTATTAGTACTCTGTACATGGTGTCATGGTTGATAAAGCTGGTAACGGTGATACCCATTTCAAACTCCTGACTGACTCTGGGTTGTGAGAGATTAAAAGAGTGATGGAATGTCACTCACGCTCTCAGTATATTGTCTCACTGGGGGCCAGGCTCAGAGGAGAGGAGTTGGAACAAAATAGACTCTGTTTTAGAGGAGGTTGGCCATATGCCACACGCTTAGTAATGACTCCACACCTGAGACAAAAAAAACTGCCTGATATCTATAATTAATGTCTGCATCCCATCTAAACATCCCATTCGAACTTTAGACTTGGTGGTGTGTACACTATAATTAGAACGTCAGAAATATACACTATAATTAGAACGTCAGAAATGGTGGTACCTACGCCATAATTGGGACATCAGAAATGGTGGTGCGTACACAAGAGGTGGGACAAAAGATCACTGTTATTTGTCATAAGCAAGTCTCAAGTCACAAGGTCCAAGTCTCAAGTCGAGTCCCAAGTAGAGCGGGTCGAGTCTCTAGTCAATTCCACGTCGTGCATTCTAAGATTAAGTCCAGTCGAGTCACAAGTTTTTTCATGTCAAGTCTCAAGTCAAGTAAAACAATTATAATGATGCCATAGGCCTATTGACGCTGCTCATGGACACCTTTTTTTTGCAAGGGCAATGTTGCGGCTTCTGTCTCTGGCTGTGTGGAGAGTAATCCACGGAATCTGTGCCACAAAATGAGTGACAAAATGTTTACAAAACCTGGCCAGATACTTTCAAGTCATCAGTCTCAAGACAAGGTCGATTCCTGAGTCTTGAGGCTCCAAGTCCAAGTCAAGTCTTAAGTTATTCTATTTTCTATCAAGTCCAGTCTCAAGTCATCAAATGTGTGACTCGAGTCAGACTCGAATCCAAGTCATGTGACTCGAGTCCACACCTCTAGACATCTGGACATCAGAAATGGTGGTGCGTACACCATAATTAGGACATCAGAAATTGTGGTGCGTACAGTGGGTGGTATCCTTTGGTTGATGTACACTAAGTGTACAAAATATTAGGAGCACCTTCCTAATATTGAGTAGCACCCCCTTTTGTCCTTAGAACAGCCTCAATTATTCGGGGCATGGACTCCACTAGGTGTCGAAAGCGTTCCACAGGGATCCTGGCACCTACTACCATACCCCGTTCAAAGGAACTTAAACATTTTGTCTGGCCCATTCACCCTCTGAAAGGCACACATACACAATCCATGTCTCAATTGTCTCAAGGTAATATCTCAATTTTAAAAAGCACCCTTGAGAGAAACCAATTCTCTACACTCTTAGAAAAAAAGGTTACAAAAGGGTTCTTCGGTATATTTGATTTGATTTGAAAAAGGTTTTTCATCTGTCCCCATAGGAGAATCCATTTTAGAACCCATTTTGGTTCTTGGTAGAACCCTTTTGTGCAGGTGATCAGGGGTGTATTCTTTCCGCTGATTCTGTTGAAAAACATTTCTTCAACGGAAGCAAACGGAATGAAACTGGGATAAACCTACCTGAATTTGTCCAATAGAAACTCTCTTTTGCAACGTTTCGGAATAATAATTACACCCTAGATCAGCTAGATGCAGGCAAGAGTGTGCAAAGAGGTATTGAATGTGTCACTGTTTGTCCCCTTGATTACTCCAATTTGTCTCTCAACCAACTTTATAAACATTCATTCGTAGGCTATGAATGATGGGTATAGGGAAAATTTGAGTATCATGTAGTAGCCTAAACCTATCGACGTTACATTGAGCTGGGTGAATGGAATATGAATGACAGGCATCCAATATGCTGTAATAGAAATAAGGCCATGCTCATAAAAAAGGTTATGTACATAAGGCAGCTGTCTCTGACATGCAGGGTAGAGTACCGGGTGGTAACCGGCTAGTAACAGTGACTAAAGTTCAGGGCAGGGTACTGGGCAGATGGCCTGTTTTAGGTTCTAGATAGCACCTTTTTTTCTAAGAGTGTACTCTCAACATTTATGTTAAGAAACAATGTTGTACAGTACTTCCTCCATAAAAGTAAATGCTGTATTCAATAGTAAAGGTCACACAACTAGTTGGTCTAACTGGGACTGAGCCTGAAGGAACCGGAGCAACCAGCTGGTATGTTTAGCAAAGGACAATGAATCTTTAGGGACTAGGTCATATGGGAGATGCAGAACACACCAGTTCACATCAGACTACATCCACATCCTGACTGAAAACATTTCGTTCTCGTGGATATAATTGCTTTTCTGTTCTACTGCAGTGGCAAATCAACAGACATGCCATTGACTCCTGATAACAGATACAGAAGTGTGTTGAATACTGGTATCTATGGTTGTATCAATGTTGGGGTTTTATAAATTAAAAGTTACCCATCTCGGTTTTAAAGCTGTTGGAGTCAAAGCTGTATATTCTGTTTAGGTCTGAATTCCCTGAGACGTGACTATCACCCCAAAGGGAGACTTAGCATATTGGCTTGGCGGGAAACAGTCACAGACAGGTATAAAGTTAATTGGAAAACGAATAAAAAAGCATATAGTGTGGGGAAACACTTTACTAGAAGGACTACTAAGTGATTCAATGTGATTCCCTCCAGTGTTACACTCCACTGTGCCGCCCGACAAATAATACATTTGTTTTTATATGTAAAGTTTCGGAATAATAGCTTGTTTCCATGGAAATAAGAATAGCCCTGTGAAAAATGGAGCAGCAGGTAGCTTAGTGGTTAAGAGCGTTGTGCCGGTAACCAAAAGGTCGCTGGTTCTAATCCCCGAGCAGACTAGGTGAAAAATCTGTCGATGTGCCCTTGAGCAAGGCACTTAACCCTAATTACTCCTGTAAGTCGCTCTGGATAAGAGCGTCTGCTAAATGACGTAAATGTAAAAATATGTACCCTGAGAATAAGCAGAGATGTCATGTTCTGTTTTCAACCAAAATGCTCTATATGTCCACGATCTAAAGAGTGTTTTGTTATTAAGGTACATTTTCACATTAAGCTTGATATGAATAATGGAAAAACATAATTACATCCCGGTAGCTCACAGGGATACATCCCTTCACAGTGTTACAACTAATACCTACATCCCTTCACAGTGTTACAACTAATACCTACATCCCCTCACAGTGTTACAACTAATACCTACATCCCCTCACAGTGTTACAACTAATACCTACATCCCCTCACTGTGTTATAACTAATACCTACATCCCTTCACAGTGTTACAACTAATACCTACATCCCTTCACAGTGTTACAACTAATACTTACATCCCCTCACAGTGTTACAACTAATACCTACATCCCTTCACAGTGTTACAACTAATACCTACATCCCCTCACAGTGTTACAACTAATACCTACATCCCCTCACAGTGTTACAACTAATACCTACATCCCTTCACAGTGTTACAACTAATACCTACATCCCCTCACAGTGTTACAACTAATACCTACATCCCTTCACAGTGTTACAACTAATACCTACATCCCTTCACAGTGTTACAACTAATACCTACATCCCTTCACAGTGTTACAACTAATACCTACATCCCCTCACAGTGTTACAACTCATACCTACATCCCTTCACAGTGTTACAACTAATACCTACATCCCCTCACAGTGTTACAACTAATACCTACATCCCCTCACAGTGTTACATCTAATACCTATATCCCCTCACAGTGTTACAACTAATACCTACATCCCCTCACAGTGTTACAACTAATACCTACATCCCTTCACAGTGTTACAACTAATACCTACATCCCCTCACAGTGTTACAACTAATACCTACATCCCTTCACAGTGTTACAACTAATACCTACATCCCCTCACTGTGTTATAACTAATACCTACATCCCTTCACAGTGTTACAACTAATACCTACATCCCTTCACAGTGTTACAACTAATACCTACATCCCTTCACAGTGTTACAACTAATACCAGAGATGCCCTCTGTATGACATTAATATGAGGAGCCCAATGTATCCTGCAAGGTGTGGGACCCCATGGGGAGGGAGATGTACAACACGCCTACAAACGTGGACACACACACACATTCATGCACAGACGCCTGGAGAATGGCACTGCATTGGATAGCAGCCGTTTTACTGTTGTTGTTTTTTTGCGCTGATGTTAACTTTTTTTGTACATAATGTTTTCGCTATCGTTACCTATGACCGAAAAGAGCTTCTGGACATCAAAACAGCGATCACTAACCTCAATTTGGATAAGATTTCTACTTCATTGAGTCGGAGGCGCAGGACATGCTGCTCACCCCTGACCAGGCCCTAATCCAATAAACCTAAAAGGGTTCTTCGGCTGTCCGCGTAGAGAACCCTATGAAAAACCCTTGTTGGTTCCAGGTAGAACCCTTTTAGTTCCAAGTAGAACCGTTTTGGGTTCCATGTACAGCCCTTTACACAGAGGGTTCTACACGGAACCCAAAATGGTTCTACCTGGAACCAAAAAGGTTTTTACCTGGACAGCCGAAGAACCCTTTTGGAACCCTTTTTTTCTAATAGTGCAAAGACACAGAAAATCAAAAGGTGGTGTAAGAGAGACCGACGTGCAGGCACCCTGACCAAACTACGTTGGCAAGGACATAAAACGCCTCTCCCCTCCGTTCTATTGGCGGAAGTACAATCACTGGAGAACAAACCGGACAAGCTCCGTTTGAAACTATCCTATCAACGGGACCTGAAGAACTGTAATGTCCTATGTTTCACAGAGTCGACGGCCATAACTCTATCCTCCTGATTCCTGCTTACAAGCAAAAACTAAAACAGGAAGTACTAGTGATGTGCTCAATACGGAAGTGGTCCGATGAAGCTGATGTTAACCTCCATGACTCTTTCGCTAGCACATATTGGAATATGTTCAGGGATTTATCCGATGGCATTGAGGAGTTTACCACATCAGTCACTGGTTTCATTAATAAGTGCATCGACGACGTCCCCACAGTGACCATACGTACAGTACATATCCCAACCAGAAGCCATGGATTACAGGCAACATCCGCACTGACCTAAAGGCTAGAGCTGTCACTTTCAAGGAGGAGGACACTCATCTGGACACTTCTAATAAATCAAGTTACGCCCTCCAATGAACCATCAAAAAGGCAAAGTGTTAATACAGGACTAAGATCGAATCCTAATACACAGGCTCGGATGCTCGTCGGATGTGGCAGGGCTTGCAAACTATCACGGATTATAAAGTGTCCAGTGATGCGAGCCTACCAGATGAGCTAAATGCCTTCTATGCTCGCTTTGAGGCAAGCAACACTGAGCCATGCATGAGAGCACCAGTTGTTCTGGGCGACTGTGTGATCACGCTTTCCGTAGCCGATGTGAGTAAGACATTTAAACAGGTTAACATTCACAAGGCTGCAGGGCCAGACGGCTTACCAGGACGCGTACTCAGAGCATGCGCTGAACAGCTGGCGACTGTTTTCACTGACATTTTCAACCTCTCCCTGTCTGTAATACCTACATATTTCAAGCAGACCACCATAGTCCCTGTGCCCAAGAATGCCAAGGTAACCTGTCTAATGACTTTCGCCCCATAGCACTCACATCTGTAACCATGAAATGCTTTGAAAGGCTGGTCATGGCTCATATAAACACCATCATCCTAGACCCGCTGGACCCACTCCCATTCCCAACAGTTCCACAGATGACGCAATCTCTATTGCACCCCACACTGCCCTTTCCGACTGGACAAAAGGAATACCTACAGTATGTGAGAATACTGTTTGTTAATTGACTACAGCTCAGCATTCAACACCATAGTGCCCTCCAAGCTCATCACTAAGCTAAGGACCATGGTACTGAACACCTCCCTCTGCAACTGGATCCTGGACTTCCTGACGGGCCGCCCCCCAGGTGGTAAGGGTAGGCAACAACACATCAGCCACACTGACCATCAACACGGGGGCCCCTCAGGGGTGCGTGCTCAGTCCCCTCCTGTACTCCCTGTTCACCCAAGACTGAGTGGCCGCACACGACTCCAACACCATCATTAAGTTTGCTGACGACACGATGGTGGTAGTCCTGATCACTGACAACGATGAGACTGGTCTATAGGAAGGTGGTCAGAGACCTGGCAGTGTGGTGCCAGAACAACAATTCTCCCTCAATGTCAGCAAGACAAAGGAGCTGACTGTGGACTAAAGGAAATGGGGAGCCGAGCACGCCTCCATCCACACCGACGGAGCTGTAGTGGAGCGGGCTGAGAGCATCAAGTTCCTCTGTGTTCACATCACGAAGGATCTATCAATGTCCACACACACTCACACAGTTGTGAAGAGGGCATGGCAACTCCTCTTTCCCCTCAGGAGGCTGAAAAGATTTGGCATGGGCCCTCAGATCCTCAAAAAGTTCTACAGCTGCACCATTGAGAGCACCTTGACTGGCTGCATCACCACTTGGTATGGCAACTTCTTGGCATCCGAACGCAAGGCGCTACAGAGGGTGGTGCGTACAGCCCAGTACATCACTGGGGCCGAGCTCCCTGCCATCCAGGACCTCTATATCAGGTGGTGTCAGAGGAAGGCCCTACAAATTGTCAAAGACTTCAGCCACCCAAGTCATTGACTGTTCTCTCTGCTACCGCACGGCAAGCGGTACCGATGCACCAAGTCTGGAACCAACAGAACCCCGAACAGCTTCTACCCCAAATCCATAAGACTGCTAAATAGTTAGTTAAATAATTTACCTAATAGCTACCCGGACTATCTGCATTGACCCTTTTTGCACTACTTTTTTGACTCATCACATACGCTGCCGCTACTGTTTATTATCTGTCACTTTATTTCTAGTTATACTGTATGTACATAGCTACCTCAATTACCACGTACCCCTGCACATCGACTCAGTACTGGTACCCCCTGTATATAGCCAAGTTATCGTTACTCATTGTGTAATTACTATTACTATTATTATTAAGTGTTTTACTTTTCTATTATTTCTCTATTTTCTTTCTCTCTGCATTGTTGGGAAGGGCCCATAAGTACGCATTTAACTGTTAGTCTACACCTGTTGTTTATGAATAAAATTAGATTTAATTAGATTTGATCCTTCTCTCTACTGTACCGGTAACTGTAAAACCCCAAGGTGTACTTTTCCTGTTTATTGGAAGACTGGAGCTCTGGAACGATTAATCATTGTTGGGAGAGACACTGGTTCCCCAGTTAAAACAACCGCAGTATCCCACCTCCTTCAACCCAGCCATAATTCAATTACGACTTTCTGAAGAGGAGATGAAATAAATCATGAAGATCAGGTGACCAAGGTAATACCTTTTATAAAGCCATTGATGGGGACAGAGTAAAAACATTTAATTATAGTGCTGTTAAGAATTAATGAATTACGTACCGTAAAAAAAAAACTTAGACATTTCTCTTAGCCAATTTACTTAGAAGATACTGTATACAAAAGGAGAGTAGATTGTATAGATTCCATTACTCTTTCAGCGCCTGATGATAGGTCTAATATCATTAAGTTCAAATATCATTAAGGCCTGAAATGGCTAGCTTTCCTTGTGAACGACACCAGCATGAATCTGAATAATCACAAAAAAAATGCATCTCCGAGGGGATGTTTAGATAGGGAAATGTCCCTGAAATATATACGCAATTCGAGACACGCAGGAGTTTAGCCATCAAACTGACAGCTTCATTCTTATCTGAAGAGGGGGGAGAGAGAAAATTCCTGTCACCTAGTTGGGAAATCTTAGTTAAATGTGACTCTTGGCAGCTCCTGGTCTAAAAAATAAGCTCTGCTTGTTCCTGGACTGTGAATATGAGATTGCCATATCGCAACCCCTTCCCATAAAAATAAATCAAGCTGAGTTGAGATATGCTCAAATTAAGTGTTCCTTTCCCCAGGTATCAAAATGGCTGAACCAAATGTTAGAACATTGCCTTTTGAGAAATGGGCATATCCCCACCACAGCAATTAAATGTGCTTTGAGAGCATGGTGTGAATCATTTTTGGTCTGAAATGAAACATTGGCTTTAAACTCGGGGTAGCACCTGCTGCATTTTTTACCAGGGGAAGCTGGGCCTCCACCCATGCAGAGTAAGCACTGTTATTTATTGCAGAGGGATACCAATGTGTGCCGCCAGCTGTTGTCCCTTGGAAGCTACAGTACCCTCCAATAGAATAGCTCTAGTATCCGTGCAACTAAATGCTTAGACTGCACAGTATAAGGTATGACTGGCCTGTGTATGACTGGCCTGTGTACGACTGGCCTGTGTAGGACTGGCCTGTGTAGGACTGGCCTATGTATGACTGGCCTGTTTACGACTGGCCTGTTTTATCGACTGGCCTGTGTAGGACTGGCCTGTTTACGACTGGCCTGTGTAGGACTGGCCTGTTTTATTGACTGGCCTGTGTAGGACTGGCCTGTTTTATCGACTGGCCTGTGTAGGACTGGCCTGTTTACGACTGGCCTGTGTAGGACTGGCCTGTGTACGACTGGCCTGTTTGTCACCTCATGACATGCATCGGAGGTTGTGTGTTCCATCACCATACCATTTACCATCCTGACATGAACAAAACACTATTTTCCTCTATCGATAATGCATGGATTGCATAATCAATATCTCTTTCAAGGGTTATCAATTTACATTTTTATGGATGGCTACTTCAGCTTGCTGAGTCGGTTACATTTTAATGGCCTGTTTGTCACCCACAGGGCCTGGGAAAACAGAGAGAGATTTATTCTCTTCCCTAGGCCTGTCAGAATCTTTTACACACATCGTCCTGTTGATATATGTATGCTAGTCAGCTGAATTCACTCATTTCAAACGCTATAGGGAATGTATTTGTGTTAGTAATCCACCCAAAAGCCACGGTATAATTCCAAACCTATAATTCAAAACCTGTTACCTATAGGTTGTGCGGCAGAGGTGGGTGTTGTTGTTGTTGTTTAAATTACAGTGGACAGCTATCCACAGGCTTTCAGCATAGCCGGAGAGATTCCTCATTTTGAACCGGCCATATTCATTAAAGCACCTACAGAGAAGTTGTATTCCTACTCAAAGCACTCAGCAGGAGAGTGTTCTAGTCCATTTGAATGCTTTGACGTTTGTTTCGATGTATTTTTGAGAGAAAACATCACAGTTGTCTTATAGAAAGTTTTAATGCTTTGACTTTCCACTGGTTCAAAAATACATTTGCCAAGAAAAAAGAATAAGTTATTAATCATTTACAGCAGAGCCATTTTGAAAATGAAATAAATGCATCTGTTTGGAAAAAAGCCTGAGTGGATTCTGCATCAAGGACTTTGAAGACCTTGGATTTCATCAAAAACACATACAATATAAATGTGGAAATGGAAAAGAAGAAAAGTCACAAATGCTATCTATCTTTAAATTGTTTACCTCTCACCATTCGTAGCACTGCGCCCAATAACAAAACAATCCCACTGGGCACAGACGTCATTTCAACATCTAGTACCTTCGGTTTAGTTGTCAACTAACGTGAATTCAACATGAAATCAACAAAACATTTCACCATGTCAGTGGATTTAGGTTACAAGTTGGGTTAAAAAAAGAAGTAATCACATTGATTTTTGTTGTTGAAATGACATGGAAACAACGTTGATTCAACCAGTTTTTGCCCACTTGGATGCTTCAGATGTGAACTATGTTTTCCAAATGGCAAGACAGACCACAAGGACAGAACCTTTTCCTACACCCTACATTTGTGCCTTAATTCTCTGAAAATAAAATAACACGTCCCCCCTTATTCCCACTCTCATCTCTCTTGCAGAGGCACACTATCTCCATCCTATACAATTGGCTGAACTTTCATTTAATTTCACTCAATATCAGTATATTGAGATCACCACAGGGCGGTCACAAGCAAAGTATTGGATTATAATGGTGTGTATTTGTCACGCCCTGGCCGTGAGAGGCCTGTTGTCTTTAGTTGGTTTGGTCAGGGCGTGAGTTTCTATGTTATATTTTCTATGTTGCAGTTCTAGGTTGTGTGTCTATGTTTGGCCGGGTGTGATACCCAATCAGAGACAGCTGTCGCTCGTTGTCTCTGATTGGGGATCATACTTAAGTAGCCTGTTTACCTACTTTAGTTGTGAGATCTTGTTCTGTGTTAGGCTTGTATGTGTATAGCCTGAGGACTTCATGTTACGGTGTTTCTTGTTTTGTTTATGTTTATTGAGTTAAATAAACATGTACGCTTTTCATGCTGCACCTTGGTCTGACCCGTCTCTCAACGATCGTGAGAGAAGATCCCACCTACAACGGACCAAGCAGCGTGCCCAGGAGCAGCAGACACCCTGGACACAGATGGGGAAGAGTTTTTGGACATGGGAGGAAATTTTGGCAGGTAAAGGACCCTGGGCGAAGGAGGAGGCCCAGGCAGGAGAGGAACACAGAAGGCGCCGGCCGAGGAGGAAGCCCGAGAGACAGCCCCAAGATGTTTTTTTGGGGGGGCTAAAAGGGTGGTCGGGGATCGATAGAGAAGAGCCCCGACCACTGCACTCGTGGGGGCTCAAGGAGGAGTCCTCACTGGAGGAGGACTGGGCGCGGAGAGTAAAGGACTGGTACAGTCGTAGACCTCCAGCGCCGGTTCCCAGTTTGGTACGCCTTGTGTCTGCTCCTCGCACCAAGCCAGTGGTGTGTGTTCCCAGTCCAGTATGGATCGTCCCTGCTCCTCGCACCAAACCAGTGGTGCGTGTCGCCAGCCCGGTACGCCCCGTACCTGCTCCCCGCACCAGGCCAGTGGTGCGTGTCTCCAGTCCGGCCCGGCCTGTGCCTGCACCTCGCATCAAGCCAGTGGTGCGTGTTCCCAGTCTGATACGGCCCGTGCCTGCTCCTCGCACCAGACCAGTGCTGCGTGTCCCCGGCCCGGCCCGTTCCTGCTCCTTGCACCAGACCAGTGGTGCGTGTTCCCAGCCCGGCCCGTGCCTGCACCTCGCACCAAGCCAGTGGTGCGTGTTCCCAGTCCAGCACGGCCCGTGCTCGTTCCACCGGTGCCTGGTCCAGCACCGGTCAGCGGTTCCACTCCGGAGCCAGAGCAGTCCGCTCCACCGGGTTCCAGTTTAGCTCCGGTCAGCGGCTCCACTCCAGACCCAGAAGTCAGCTCCACTCCAGGGTCGGGGCCTCCCACACCAGGGTCCAGACAGGGCTTGGTGCATCGTGGGGGGATTGCCGATCCAGGCCCAGGCATCAGCCCCTCTCCAGGTTCCGGGTTTCCCACACCAGGGTCCAGACAGGGCTTGGTGCATCGTGGGAGGAAGGAGAGGGGAAGCATCGCACCGAGGACCGGACCAGACCAGACCAGGGGCGCAACGGGGAGGCAGAGAGGAAGAGGTCGTCATGCCCGGAGCCGGATCCGCCTCCGAGGCTGAAAGCCCACCCGGACCCTCCCCTAATGAGTCAGGTTGGTGCGGCCGGAGTATGCACCTTTTGGGGGGGGGGGGGTACTGTCACGCCCTGGCCGTGAGAGGCCTGTTGTCTTTAGTTGGTTTGGTCATGGCGTGAGTTTCTATGTTATATTTTCTAGGTTGTGGTGTCTATGTTTGGCCGGGTGTGATTCCCAATCAGAGACAGCTGTCACTCGTTGTCTCTGATTGGGGATCATACTTAAGTAGCCTGTTTGCCTACCTTAGTTGTGGGATCTTGTTCCGTGTTAGGCTTGTATGTGTACAGCCGGAGGACTTCACGTTACCGTGTTTATTGAGTTAAATTAACATGTACACTTTTCACGCTGCACCTTGGTCTGACCCGTCTCTCAACGATCGTGACACTATTTCTATATACTGTGTAAAAACAGATACTTGCAGACTTTAAAATCTCCCAAAACTCCTCTTATTACCAACATTTCCAGAACTGTAACTTACAACAGTACCTAGTGGAACTAAAAACCTATTTTCAAAGGTTAATGGATGTATCGAAGCCAGTGGTGTTCTATTCACGTAGATGAAGGGATTTCTGCAGGTGTCTGACCCTGCCCCACTCACAGATTTAATTCAGCCTGACAGCTAGGTTAATGGGCTGCTGTAGATCGCCTGGGTGCTCTGCAGTGGTATGCCTTAACAGAGGCTAAAGAACAGAGGGCATGTGCCCTCGCCCGCCTCACTCTCAGACAACCCAACATTTAACAGACATTTCACATTTAACACAACTCCAACTTTGACATCCTCCAAAAAGTAGGAAGCTAATGAGGGACAATTCTGGTGGATGGTCCAGTTTCAGACTCCCAACTCTCAATACCTAATGGCTGTTACAAATATGTTCTTCATGAGAGCTTTATATGATAAGTGTTGGCCGACTCCTTAATTTACATAACAACACAGCATATACTTAAAATTGATTAAATATAGATTTTTTATCACAGGCCTACACACAATATCCCATAATGTCAAAGTGGAATTGTGTTTTTCAATTATTATTTTTTACAAATTAATAAATGAAAAGCTTAAATGTCTTCACTCTAAGTATTTAACCCATTTGTTATGGCAAGATTAAGTAAGTTCAAGAGTAAAAATGTGCTTAACAAGTCATAAGTTGCATGAACTCACTCTGAGTGGCCGAGTTACAGTTTTGACTTTTTAAATCTGCTTGAAAATATATGGCAAGACCTGAAATGGTTGACTAGCAATGATCAACAACCAATTTGACAGAGCTTGAAGTATTTTGAAAAGAATAATGGGCAAATGTTGCACAATCCAGTTGTGGAAAGCTCGTACCCAGAAAGACTTTGCAATTGTTGCCAAAGGTGCTGACTCAGGGGTGTGAATACTTACAGTATGTAAATGAGATTTCTGTATTTCATTTGTAAAACGTTTGCAAACATTTCAAAAAACATGTTTTCACTTTGTCATTATGGGGTAATGTGTGTAAATGTGTAAAACAGTTTTTGTATCAATTTTGAATTCAGGCTGCAACACAACAAAATGTGGAATAGGTCAAAGAGTTTGAATACTTTCTGAAGGCACTGTACATGTTTACCCTGCAATATTACAGAGACTAACAGATACACTTAGTAGTTGAGGTAAAAAAATATGTTGAATAATAATAAACTAAATTCATCAATCTGACTCCATTATTATGTGAATAAATGCTACACGCCATAAACATATACCGATGAAAATAGCCAGCTTGCAAGTCTACACATCAAAACACTTATACTATAAATACATTTGTTCTAAGATAACGTAATGTTTAAGATTATTACGATTATTATTAAGAGGCTTATAGGACTCATGAGCTGTTTATAAGCGACCACAGACCAAGCTTTGTTTGATCAAGCCTATTCTAGAGATTCTGCTCTGCTTCTGCTTCTGCTCTTTTTTTCTCAACACTTTTTTGTTTTCTACTTTTTTATTAAAAATAAATGCACTGTTGGTTAAGGGCTGCTTTTAACCAAATTCAAGCGGGAACTCACCCCCAACCTGAATTAACATTTCTTTGCACTTTTCTAGTGAAAACACAAAGCAGGAACAACACACCCAGTCTAATTATCACATTCCCAAATACAATAATAACAACTGGACAGAGGTATGGCCCCATCTGGTAAGTGGTCAGCTAACAAACAAATAATATCCAGTCACTCTCCTGGCGTGAATCAGTCAGTCACCCCATGAGTCCGTGGAAACATCTCGTATAGGGCTGGAGGTGCGAGCTCAGGATGTACTTTGCACCTTTGAAATGTAAACATATGACCATCTCTACGGAAAACGCCGTATTGAATCAACACGCTGGGCTATCGTCAGCAACTCGCGAGTATCACCTCCTTACATTTTTCCACTAGAATGTACAAACAATTATGATACCCTATCATGATAGATAATCATAATATGAACACTTCTCTTGGGAGTCTTCCTCCTTTCCGTTATTGAGAAGATGAAAGGTTGTGGGTTCTTGTACTTGCAAATGTGGTAAACATCTCATGCTGTCAGAAATGCAGCCTTGTGTAGTCTGCACTCCACATCTATGTTCCCTCAAGTACTTTTCAACCTCCATTAAACCTAATCTAAAGATGAAAGTGATCACAACAACTGCAGAGGTAGAGGCATACTTCCACAAGGCCACTTGCCTTATTGTTAGTCTGCACCATAATAGCAGGGATAATATATATATACCAAAATGTATTTAGAATAAAATGCCTTGTGAGAAAACAACTCTCCCTTTGAGGTTTGCATACATTAGTCCCTTTAGGCAAACATCTACTGGTTAAAACATAGATATCCTACCTTTTTAAGGTAAATGAAAGCATAGGCAGTGCTGGTCATATACAGTATGTGACACAATTTTGACGTCATCTCGACATTATCTGTCTTATCTCGACATTATCTCTGTGTGTGTGTTGAGGTGTCAATGTGATTGTGTGGGTAGAGTCCAGTGTCTGCGAAAAGAGTCAGTGCAAGAGAGTTAGTTAAAAAAAAGAGTCAATGCAGGTAGGCTGAATAGCCATTTGACTAGCTATTTAGCAGTCTTATGGCTTGGGGGTAGAAGCTGTTCAGGGTCCTGTTGGTTCTAGACTTGGTGCACTGGTAACGCTTTGGCGTGCGGTAGCAGAGAGAACAGTCTATGGCTTCGGTGGCTGTAGTCATTGACCATTTTTTTGGCCCTTCCTCTGACACCGCCTGGTATAGAGGTCCTGGATGGCAGGGAGCTCGGCCACAGTGATGTACTGGGCTGTACTCACCACCCTCTGTAGCGCCTTGCAGTCGGGTGCCTTGTAGTAGCTGTACCAGGCGGTGATGCAGCCAGTCAAGATGCTCTCAATGGTGCAGCTGTAGAACTGTTTGAGGATCTGAGGGCCCATGCCAAATCTTTTCAGTCTCCTGAGGGGGAAGAGGCACTGTTGAGCCCTCTTCACAGCTGTGTGGGTGTGTGGTGACCATGTTAATTCCTTGGTGATGTGGACACCGAGAAACTTGAAGTTCTTGACATGCTCCACTCCAGCCTCATCGAAGTGGATGGGGGCGTGATCGCCCCTCCGTTTCCTGTAGTCCACGATCAGCTCCTTTGTCTTACTGATGTTGAGGGAGAGGTTGTTGGGGTGGGTTGAAGGAGCAGTGGATGGTTGTAACAATGGATGGATGAGTCACACAATCCAACAGAAAAGAGGAGTACCTAACTAGATAATTGAGTGGGTGGCATCATTGCCAAACTCAACCTCTGTCCCCTCTTCACATGTGAGTGTAAAGTCCAGGGCTGCTTCACATGTTTGAAGAAGGTTGTAGAATTTTCTCCATTTTGAAATGTTCCCTTGTTGGTATTATGAGAGTGAACCTGAAGAGATCAGCCTTCAACCAAAATAAAACAGTTATAAACAAAGGATCACTCTTTTGTTGGAGTCAGCAGGGCCAGCCCTAGCCTTTTGAAGGCCCTAAGCGAGATTTGGTTTGCCCCCCACCCCTACACACCTCGCGGACAAAACATTTTAGTGGCCCCCCTCTTGACGGCGGAGAGAAAAATGTCAGTTTTAAAGTACATTTTTAAAGTACATTACAATTCTACAAATTTTGCCATGAGGAGTAGAGAATTTTGGCAGTCACTATTATTTTAAATAACAATATACTATGTTTCTAAACACTTCTACATGAATGTGGATGCTACCATGAATACGGATGATCTTGAATGAATCGTGAATAATGATATAATACCTCCCCAAAAATGTTAACCTCCCCTGTTATTGTAAGGGTGAGAGGTTAGCATGTCTTGGGTATTTGATATTTGTGAGTCTATAACATTCTCACTTATCATTATTCATGATTCATTCAGGATTATCCGTGGTTGCATCCACATTAATGTAGAAGTGTTTAGAACATATTCTATTCTTCTTTACAATAAAAGTGACTCCAAAATGACACAATACATTAATTACCATTCATTTTTATTGGATACAAAATAATCTGAAACTCAACCAAAACAAACTGCAAATGAATATGGGACCAAATACTTAAAGGGAAATTTCACCCTGGCGTATAGTCATTACTATATTAACAACATTACGTTTTGGTCATAAACATCACAATTATCAAAACCACAAGCTAGAACGAGTGCATTTCTATTTCACTGGTAGAATATGGATGTTTTGACTACCTGTGTATTCGGCTGCTCATAGTGAGCCACAAAGTCCAGCATTCATAGCGAATGCACATACCGCCCCGCTAGGTAGATGTTTTTCACTGAAGTTTATCATCATGCCCGTGTGGTGTGCTGCAATATTATAGCCATAAAGCATTATTAAAGATACATTTCACCCTAGCTCTGCCGCAGCATATAGCCATTACTATATTAACAACATTATGTTTTTGTCATAAACATCAAAATTATCCAAACCACAAGCTAGAACAAGTACATTTTTAATTTCACTGGTAGAATCAGGAAGGTTTGACTTCCTGTGTATTCGGCTACTCAAGTGGTTCACTATGTTGTTCTGTGTCTGTTGTTCTGTGTCTGTTGTTCTGTGTCTGGTTGTGAGAAAATTAGTTATATTTCACCGTTTCTACCTACCAGAGATTTACCCCGATGCTGCCAGTGGCTTGCGGCTATCAAGAATGATGCTTAAAGTCACCAAAGATTATAATAGGGATTTTCAGGATGAACTGATGAGGAATCCATTTCGACGACAGCTGAGAAGTGATGTGATAACATTTTTTTCCCCCCTTCACAACAAAAGTGAAGATTCTAGATTAGAGATAACGTAACTTTAGCTAGCATGCTAGCCTAGATGGAATAGGTAAGTTAGCTAGATAACATTACAGTCATGTATTTAACTCTGAAAGCCATCAGCTAGATCATATAGCTAGCTATCATTTGAATACACACTGTCAATCAATTTCAAATATGCCATGGTAGTCAATGCTAGACTCACTTGTACCTTCAGCAGAGTAAACATGTATGTTTGTTTGTTTGTTTGTTCTATATTTGACTAACGTTAGCTAATATAAGCTAGCTAACGTTAGCAAATAAGAGTTTATTCTCAGCTGGCTAGCAGTCTTGCTGACAATTTAGTGACACTAGCTAACAGCAAGCTGACAATATTGAAATGTCCATGTTAGGTGTGCTAAGCTAGACAGTCTAATATATATCAATACAATTAAATTGTGCATTGTTGTGTGTTTTGTTGTAGTTGGTACAGAATCTGATTCCACCAGTATGGGCTTCCAACCCCTAGCTCTGCACTAGGTGAAGGTAAATTGGCAAAAATAAAAATCTCTGGGGTCCTTCCACAGTGCTCTGCTGAAAAAGACCCCAAAGTGGCTGAATGTTGGGTACACGAGCAAGAGGGAGGGGACATACATTGCGGTTATGGAACACAACAAGATTGTGGGACAAAATCCAGCAAGGGACATTGAAAGGTATACAATCAAGACTACAACAGTAATGACACAACCACTTCATTTTCCTCACTGCAGATTCTCAAAACACAATACAAAGACATGTCTACAACAGTCCCCTGCTAAGGGTTACTAATGACAAGAATGATCTGTGAATAATTGGCATATATATTACTCTACTGAATTTCCACATGGGCGAGGATATTGGAAATTTAATCAAAGCCTATCGGATGATAACTTGTTTTTAACTAGGACAGAGGAATTTATAACTGATTTTTCTGACATAACATAGGTACAGCAAATCCCCTTATTGTATGGGACACTTTTAAATGTGCCTTAAGAGGTCATGCAATTCAGTACTCATCTCGAAAACAAAAACAATTTAGGTCAAAATAGTCCATATTAACAAAGGAAATAGAAGGTCTAACAGAACAGATAGATAGCAATAAAAACTGTAACATAGGCTCAGAATAAATTAGAGGAAAAACAAAAAGAAATGGAGAAACTTATTCAAGAAGTGTAATATATTATAAAAGTAAACCAAACTGGATGGAATATGGGGAAAAATGCACCAAATAATTTTTAAATCTTCAACATAGAAATACTACCAAAAATAATTTACTGAAACTGGTTACAAATGACGGAATCACCCATGATTCACCAAATGATATTTTGAAGGAGGACGCAAAGTACTTTAAGCATATGTTTTCGTTTCAGTCACCTCCATCTCCTCTAACTGAAGCTAATTGTAGAGATGTTTTTTCTATTGATAATGGAAAATTAACAGCCATACAGAAAGACTCATGTGAAGGTGAAATTACAGAGGAGAAACTTCTGGATGCAATTAAAGACTTTAAGTCAGGGAAAACTCCAGGGTTGGATGGCATGCCAGTCGAGGTATACCAAACCAGAGGACCGTTATTAGCATGTTTTAACCACTCATATGTAAATGGTAGATTATCAGACACTTAAGAAGAAGGTCTGATTTCATTATTACTGAAACAGGATACAAGTGTACATATACAGGATACAGGATACATATAGTCCCGTGTAGCTCAGTTGGTAGAGCATGGATTTAGCAATGCCAGGGTTGTGGGTTCATTTCCCACGTGGGACCAGTATGGGAAAAAAAATGTATGCACTCACTAACTGTAAGTCGCTCTGGATAAGAGCGTCTGCTAAATGACTAAAATGTAAATGTAAAGTGGAAAATATAAAGAGGCCCCTTACACTTCAGTGTTGTGATGCAAAAAATTATAGCAAAATGTATAGCGCATATAATTAAAAAGGTATTGTCCGACATTATTCATTCTAATCAGACAGGTTTGAGATAATATAAGGCAAGTACTGGAGACAATAGAACACTATGAAAAACCTGGGAAACCAG
Source organism: Coregonus clupeaformis (assembly GCF_020615455.1). Classification (NCBI taxonomy): domain Eukaryota; kingdom Metazoa; phylum Chordata; class Actinopteri; order Salmoniformes; family Salmonidae; genus Coregonus; species Coregonus clupeaformis. Next base: position 3,618,464 of record NC_059231.1, read on the forward strand.
GCCTGCTATTCATAGCAGACTTTGAAAAGGCATTTGATAAAGTACGACTGGGGTTTATATAAAAATGCCTGGAGCGTTTCAATTTTGGGGAATCTCTTATGAAATGGGTTAAAGTCATGTACAGTAACCCTAGGTGTAAAATAGTAAATAATGGCTATTTCTCAGAAAGTTTTAAACTGTCAAGAGGAGTGAAACAAGGTTGTCCACTATCGGCCTATCTATTTATTATGGCCATCGAAATGTTAGCTATTAAAATCAGATCCAACAATAATATCAAGGGATTATAAATCCAGGGTTTAAAAACAAAGGTGTCATTGTACGCTGATGATTCATGTTTTCTTTTAAATCCACAACTTGAATCCCTCCACAGCCTCATAGAGGATCTAGATACATTTTCTAACCTCTCTGGATTACAACCAAATTATGATAAATATACTATATTACGTATTGGATCACTAAAAAATACAATTTTTACATATATACACGAAATACATATCCCAAATGAAATAAATGATCTCACTCCAATACATTTTAATAGAAAGTTAGCAAAAATAGATAAGATCTTGCTACCATGGAAAGGTAAATACCTGTCAATTTCTGGAAAAATCACCCTGATTAACTCTATAGTATTATCCCAATTTTCCTATTTGCTTATGGTCTTGCCTATGCCTAGCGAACAGTTTTTTAAATTATATGAGAAAAAAAGATTGTATTTTATTTGGAACGGCAAGCCAGACAAAATTAAACGGGCCTATTTATATAATGAATATGAATTCGGAGGACAGAAATTATTAAATATTAAAGCATTAGACCTATCACTAAAAGCTTCAGTCATACAAAAGTTATACTTAAATCCGATCTGGTTTTCTAGCAAATTAGTAAGATTGTCTCACCCAATGTTCAAGAATGGCCTTTTTCCCTTTATTCAGATTACAACCTCTCACTTACAGTTATTTGAAATCTCCCAAATATCACGATTTCTCAAACAAGCCATAGAAAGTTGGTTGCATATTTTAATTTAATCCTCCAGAAACGACAGAACAAATAATGCAACAAATATTGTTGTTAAACTCAAATATACAGTGGGGGAAAAAAGTATTTAGTCAGCCACCAATTGTGCAAGTTCTCCCACTTAAAAAGGTGAGAGAGGCCTGTAATTTTCATCATAGGTACACGTCAACTATGACAGACAAATTGAGAAGAAAAGAAATCCAGAAAATCACATTGTAGGATTTTTAATGAATTTATTTGCAAATTATGGTGGAAAATAAGTATTTGGTCACCTACAAACAAGCAAGATTTCTGGCTCTCACGGACCTGTAACTTCTTCTTCAAGAGGCTCCTATGTCCTCCACTCGTTACCTGTATTAATGGCACCTGTTTGAACTTGTTATCAGTATAAAAGACACCTGTCCACAACCTCAAACAGTCACACTCCAAACTCCACTATGGCCAAGACCAAAGAGCTGTCAAAGGACACCAGAAACAAAATTGTAGACCTGCACCAGGCTGGGAAGACTGAATCTGCAATAGGTAAGCAGCTTGGTTTGAAGAAATCAACTGTGGGAGCAATTATTAGGAAATGGAAGACATACAAGACCACTGATAATCTCCCTCGATCTGGGGCTCCACGCAAGATCTCACCCCGTGGGGTCAAAATGATCACAAGAACGGTGAGCAAAAATCCCAGAACCACACGGGGGGACCTAGTGAATGACCTGCAGAGAGCTGGGACCAAAGTAACAAAGCCTACCATCAGCAACACACTACGCCGCCAGGGACTCAAATCCTGCAGTGCCAGACGTGTCCCCCTGCTTAAGCCAGTACATGTCCAGGCCCGTCTGAAGTTTGCTAGAGTGCATTTGGATGATCCAGAAGAGGATTGGGAGAATGTCATATGGTCAGATGCAGGGGCGGTGTGTTCAATAGGGCGATATGGGCGACGCACTGCCAAACGGGAAAAGGAAGGGATTTTTTTTCTAATCAATTATATCACGGCAACAGTAGTTATCAGTGTTGTAATCTAGACGTCTGATCTGCCACAGTGCCACTAAATGTCCAATCAGGCTAAAGTCGTGCTTCAAATGCCCCCCTCTTTGGGGCGATTTCAGTCAGGTTGAAAATCGCCCAGAAGTCTGTCATAGACTCCCATGTAAAATCTATTTTTTTCAAATATCAGAGCTTTCAATACAATCTCTATGGGTTTCTGAGGGCTTGCACTTACGCGCTTTCGTCATACGTAACATATAACCATGAACGTAACTAAGAAAAGAGCGGGTAGCAGCGTCAATCAATTCACTACTTCTATCAAAATGGCTAGGCTTCAGTGCAACTCGATTGTGTCTTTGAAAGAAGTTCCTTTTTGTCGGCGAACAAATGAAGATAAATTGGCAACGAAAACAATTAGGACCTCCCAGACCAAATTTAATAATTCAACAGGTTTCTACTAAAGGGGGGAAGTCCTACACCCGAGGATTTTCCAAAAAATTGGTACGAACGAAAAACCTGGCTAGCAGGCTGCGATGTAGCTAATGCAGTCTTCTGCTACCCCCTGCTTACTCTTTCACCCTGAAGGCGGCACGGCAGACAGCACCGCTTGGACAGCGACTGGTGTGTAACGGACATGCACCATCTTTCAGGAAAGATTAAGAAACATGAGCTGTCAAAGACCCACATGGATAGCTGTTTGAGATTGTCTGCTTTGGGGAGAGTGAACATTCCCACTCAACTGGATGAGGGATACAGGCTAGCTGTCCGCCGCCACAACGATGAGGTTAGTGTTGATAATCACAAGTTTACTGGATAACTGAAACTGACAAGGCTGACAAGATAGGACCCTTTTGTCCATTGTTATTGGATAGGAACAGAACTTATAACCAGCTCCTGACCTAAATAGATCTTAGCACAACATTTTACTCAACATATCATATTCCAAATTCACTATAACAAATATATTTACTACGACATTAGCAAGAACCGCCACATCCAAAGCCAGCTAATCCAGTGTGTGAAGTTTTGCGGAGTGTTTGAGTTAGCTTTGCGAGGCAAAGATGAAACTGAGGGCTCCACCAACCCTGGTAAGCCAACACTTTTGAGATCAGTCAATAAATGCTTCTGGTATTGACTTATATGCTGCCCCTGTCTTCATGTTGTTGCTGGACATATCTTTTTTAAAATGTGTGTAGGTCACCTAAATCATCAGAAAAATTGCCCCCCCTGAGAATTTTTTCAGGAGCCGCCACTGGTCAGATGAAACCAAAATATAACTTTTTGGTAAAAACTCAACTCGTCGTGTTTGGAGGACAAAGAATGCTGAGTTGCATCCAAAGAACACCATACCTACTGTGAAGCATGGGGTGGAAACATCATGTTTTGGGGCTGTTTTTCTGCAAAGGGACCAGGACGACTGATCCGTGTAAAGGAAAGAATGATTGGGGCCATGTATCGTGAGATTTTGAGTGAAAACCTCCTTCCATCAGCAAGGGCATTGAAGATGAAACGTGGCTGGGTCTTTCAACAAGAAAATGATCCCAAACACACCGCCCGGGCAACGAAGGAGTGGCTTCGTAAGAAGCATTTCAGGGTCCTGGAGTGGCCTAGCCAGTCTCCAGATCTCAACCCCATAGAAAATCTTTGGAGGGAGTTGAAAGTCCGTGTTGCCCAGCGACAGCCCCAAAACATCACTGCTCTAGAGGAGATCTGCATGGAGGAATGGGCCAAAATACCAGCAACAGTGTGTGAAAACCTTGTGAAGACTTACAGAAAACGTTTGACCTGTGTCATTGCCAACAAAGGGTATATAACAATGTATTGAGAAACTTTTGTTATTGACCAAATACTTATTTTCCACCATAATTTGCAAATAAATTCATAAAAAATCCTACAATGTGATTTTCTGGATTTTTTTCCTCATTTTGTCTGTCATAGTTGACGTGTACCTATGATGAAAATTACAGGCCTCTCTCATCTTTTTAAGTGGGAGAACTTTCACAATTGGTGGCTGACTAAATACTTTTTTCCCCACTGCACTCATTTATAAAAAATAAATAATTTAAAAGGTATAATCTTCGTAAACGATATCATCGGTATAACTGGTGGAGTTATGTCGCACATGCAGCTAACAAAAACATATGGAAATGTCTGCTCTACCCAAAATTACAACCAAATAATTGCAGCATTACCGCAAAAATGGAAGAGGAGAGTGGAAGGGGGAAAAAATAAGGAACTTGTCTGTCAGCCCTGCATTAAAGAACATAATTGATTAAAGAAAATTGTGATAAAAAACAAAAGAATACCAGTTTCATTTAAGGACCAAATGATTGATAGCCGTCCCATATAGATTGCAAAATAGTTGGGCAAAGATTTTTGACGTACCGATTCCATGCCATATTGTTTATAGTGTTTTGCCATAGGGCGGCCCACAATTGGCCCAGTGTCGTCCAGGTTTGGCCGTTGTAGGCCGTCATTGTAAATAAGAATTTGTTCTTAACTGACTTGCCTAGATAAATAAAGGTAAACAATATATATAGATATAATAATAATAATAATAATAATAATAATAATAATAATAATAATAATAATAATAATAATAATAATAATAACAATAATAATAACAATAATAATAAATAGAGAAAAAAATCTATAACAATAATAAATAATAAAGAAAAAATAAATAATGAACTGATACACAAAACAACGCCGGATTCAAAACGTTGAATTTTTGAATTTTAATTATTATACTAAATTCTTGCTACCAATAGAATGTTATGTATATGGGGGATACAATCTTCCCAGCTCTGCAGATTTTGCTGTGAAGAGACAAAATCATTAGATCATTTGTTTTGGTACTGTCCATTTGTAGCTTGTTTTTGGAAACAGGTCCAGGAATGGCTAAAGGATTGCAATATTTACCTGGAGCTAACCCTGCAGAGAGCACTACTGGGTGATCTGAAAAATCCTAGTCAATCGATCAATAATGTAATAATACTTTTAGCAAACATGTTTATTTTCAATTTACAATCTGTAGAAACAATGAGTATAGAAGGGTTCAGAACTTTTGTAAAACATCACAGTACAGTTGAAAAATATATTGCAAATAGATATCCAATATGCATGGTGTTATGAGATAGATGGGTGGTGTTGAATTACATTTACATTTACGTCATTTAGCAGACGCTCTTATCCAGAGCGACTTACAAATTGGTGCGTTCACCTTATGATAGCCAGTGGGACAACCACTTTACATTATTATTATTATTATTATTTTTTTTTTTTTGGGGGGGGGGGTCCCATCCCAGGTATTCCATGGAGTTGAAGGATGGGACTAATAACAACTAAAAACAACTAATAACAACAAGATAACTAAAAAAGTTAAGCATACTGTGTCCATAATAAGTATATAGGTTATAGGTTGAGAGCTTTTGTGAAAGAGCACAGTTAGAAAGATATGGCATTTAGAAGCAAACCGGATGGACATCATGAAAATGATCGGAGAGGTTGAGGGTAGTTCAGGAGTAAAAACAAATAAAATAGCATTATTTTTAATTTGACTGTGTCCGAAAAAAATGTATATAGTATGTAAAAGCTGGAAGGAGAGGCCTAAGCATTGTTGTTCACTAGTTTACTCCAATTAGGGAAGGGGTGGTGGGGTTGGAAAGTAATAAAGGGAAATATGTTTTTGAAAAGGATATGTATATATATATGTATGTATGTATGTATTTATTGGAATGTTGTGTATATATATATGTGTATGTATGTGTATATATATATATATATATATATATATATATATATATATATACAGTGGGGAGAACAAGTATTTGATACACTGCCGATTTTGCAGGTTTTCCTACTTACAAAGCATGTAGAGGTCTGTAATTTTTATCATAGGTACACTTCAACTGTGAGAGACTGAATCTAAAACAAAAATCCAGAAAATCACATTGTATGATTTTTAAGTAATTAATTTGCATTTTATTGCATGACATAAGTATTTGATCACCTACCAACCAGTAAGAATTCGGCTCTCACAGACCTGTTAGTTTTTCTTTAAGAAGCCCTCCTATTCTCCACTCATTACCTGTATTAACTGCACCTGTTTGAACTCGTTACCTGTATAAAATACACCTGTCCACACACTCAATCAAACAGACTCCAACCTCTCCACAATGGCCAAGACCAGAGAGCTGTGTAAGGACATCAGGGATAAAATTGTAGACCTGCACAAGGCTGGGATGGGCTACAGGACAGTAGGCAAGCAGCTTGGTGAGAAGGCAACAACTGTTGGCGCAATTATTAGAAAATGGAAGAAATTCAAGATGACGGTAAATCACCTCGGTCTGGGGCTCCATGCAAGATCTCACCTCGTGGGGCATCAATGATCATGAGGAAGGTGAGGGATCAGCCAAGAACTACACGGCAGGACCTGGTCAATGACCTGAAGAGAGCTGGGACCACAGTCTCAAAGAAAACCATTAGTAACACACTACGCCGTCATGGATTAAAATCCTGCAGCGCACGCAAGGTCCCCCTGCTCAAGCCAGCGCATGTCCAGGCCCATCTGAAGTTTGCCAATGACCATCTGGATGATCCAGAGGAGGAATGGGAGAAGGTCATGTGGTCTGATGAGACAAAAATAGAGCTTTTTGGTCTAAACTTCACTCGCTGTGTTTGGAGGAAGAAGAAGGATGAGTACAACCACAAAAACACCATCCCAACCGTGAAGCATGGAGGTGGAAACATCATTCTTTGGGGATGCATTTCTGCAAAGGGGACAGGACGACTGCACCGTATTGAGGGGAGGATGGATGGGGCCATGTATCGCGAGATCTTGGCCAACAACCTCCTTCCCTCAGTAAGAGCATTGAAGATGGGTCGTGGCTGGGTCTTCCAGCATGACAACGACCCGAAACACACAGCCAGGGCAACTAAGGAGTGGCTCTGTAAGAAGCATCTCAAGGTCCTGGAGTGGCCTTGCCAGTCTCCAGACCTGAACCCAATAGAAAATCTTTGGAGGGAGCTGAAAGTCCGTATTGCCCAGCGACAGCCCCGAAACCTGAAGGATCTGGAGAAGATCTGTATGGAGGAGTGTGCGAAAATCCCTGCTGCAGTGTGTGCAAACCTGGTCAAGACCTACAGGAAACGTATGATCTCTGTAATTGCAAAGAAAGGTTTCTGTACCAAATATTAAGTTCTGCTTTTCTGATGTATCAAATACTTATGTCATGCAATAAAATGCAAATTAATTACATAAAAATCATACAATGTGATTTTCTGGATTTTTGTTTTAGATTCCGTCTCTCACAATTGAAGTGTACCTATGATAAAAATTACAGACCTCTACATGCTTTGTAAGTAGGAAAACCTGCAAAATTGGCAGTGTATCAAATACTTGTTCTCCCCACTGTATACAGTGGGGGAAAAAAGTATTTAGTCAGCCACCAATTGTGCAAGTTCTCCCACTTAAAAAGATGAGAGAGGCCTGTAATTTTCATCATAGGTACACGTCAACTATGACAGACAAATTGAGGAAAAAAAATCCAGAAAATCACATTGTAGGATTTTTTATGAATTTATTTGCAAATTATGGTGGAAAATAAGTATTTGGTCACCTACAAACAAGCAAGATTTCTGGTTCTCACAGACCTGTAACTTCTTCTTTAAGAGGCTCCTCTGTCCTCCACTTGTTACCTGTATTAATGGCACCTGTTTGAACTTGTTATCAGTATAAAAGACACCTGTTCACAACCTCAAACAGTCACACTCCAAACTCCACTATGGCGAAGACCAAAGAGCTGTCAAAGGACACCAGAAACAAAATTGTAGACCTGCACCAGGCTGGGAAGACTGAATCTGCAATAGGTAAGCAGCTTGGTTTGAAGAAATCAACTGTGGGAGCAATTATTAGGAAATGGAAGACATACAAGACCACTGATAATCTCCCTCGATCTGGGACTCCACGCAAGATCTCACCCCGTGGGGTCAAAATGATCACAAGAACGGTGAGCAAAAATCCCAGAACCACACGGGGGGACCTAGTGAATGACCTGCAGAGAGCTGGGACCAAAGTAACAAAGCCTACCATCAGTAACACTACGCCGCCAGGGACTCAAATCCTGCAGTGCAAGACGTGTCCCCCTGCTTAAGCCAGTACATGTCCAGGCCCGTCTGAAGTTTGCTAGAGTGCATTTGGATGATCCAGAAGAGGATTGGGAGAATGTCATATGAAACCAAAATATAACTTTTTGGTAAAAACTCAACTCGTCGTGTTTGGAGGACAAAGAATGCTGAGTTGCATCCAAAGAACACCATACCTACTGTGAAGCATGGGGGTGGAAACATCATGCTTTGGGGCTGTTTTTCTGCAAAGGGACCAGACGACTGATCCGTGTAAAGGAAAGAATGAATGGGGCCATGTATCGTGAGATTTTGAGTGAAAACCTCCTTCCATCAGCAAAGGGCATTGAAGATGAAACATGGCTGGGTCTTTCAGCATGACAATGATCCCAAACACACCACCCGGGCAACGAAGGGTGGCTTCGTAAGAAGCATTTCAAGGTCCTGGAGTGGCCTAGCCAGTCTCCAGATCTCAACCCCATAGAACATCTTTGGAGGGGAGTTGAAAGTCTGTGTTGCCCAGCGACAGCCCCAAAACATCACTGCTCTAGAGGAGATCTGCAAGGAGGAATGGGCCAAAATACCAGCAACAGTGTGTGACAACCTTGTGAAGACTTACAGAAAGCATTTGACCTGTGTCATTGCCAACAAAGGGTATATAACAAAGTATTGAGAAACTTTTGTTATTGACCAAATACTTATTTTCCACCATAATTTGCAAATAAATTCATAAAAAATCCTACAATGTGATTTTCTGGATTTTGTTCCTCATTTTGTCTGTCCTAGTTGACTTGTACCTATGATGAAAATTACAGGCCTCTTTCATCTTTTTAAGTAGGAGAACTTGCACAATTGGTGGCTGACTAAATACTTTTTTTCCCCACTGTATATATTTCTCAATACATTGTTATATACCCTTTGTTGGCAATGACACAGGTCAAACGTTTTCTGTAAGTCTTCACAAGGTTTTCACACACTGTTGCTGGTATTTTGGCCCATTCCTCCATGCAGATCTCCTCTAGAGCAGTGATGTTTTGGGGCTGTCGCTGGGCAACACGGACTTTCAACTCCCTCCAAAGATTTTCTATGGGGTTGAGATCTGGAGACTGGCTAGGCCACTCCAGGACCTTGAAATGCTTCTTACGAAGCCACTCCTTCGTTGCCCGGGCGGTGTGTTTGGGATCATTGTCATGCTGAAAGACCCAGCCACGTTTCATCTTCAATGCCCTTGCTGATGGAAGGAGGTTTTCACTCAAATCTCACGATACATGGCCCCATTCATTCTTTCCTTTACACGGATCAGTCGTCCTGGTCCCTTTGCAGAAAAACAGCCCCAAAGCATGATGTTTCCACCCCCATGCTTCACAGTAGGTATGGTGTTTTTTGGATGCAACTCAGCATTCTTTGTCCTCCAAACACGACGAGTTGAGTTTTTACCAAAAAGTTATATTTTGGTTTCATCTGACCATATGACATTCTCCCAATCCTCTTCTGGATCATCCAAATGCACTCTAGCAAACTTCAGACGGGCCTGGACATGTACTGGCTTAAGCAGGGGGACATGTCTTGCTCTGCAGGATTTGAGTCCCTGGCGGCGTAGTGTGTTACTGATGGTAGGCTTTGTTACTTTGGTCCCAGCTCTCTGCAGGTCATTCACTAGGTCCCCCCTTGTGGTTCTGGGATTTTTGCTCACCGTTCTTGTGATCATTTTGACCCCACGGGGTGAGATCTTGCGTGGAGCCCCAGATCGAGGGAGATTATCAGTGGTCTTGTATGTCTTCCATTTCCTAATAATTGCTCCCACAGTTGATTTCTTCAAACCAAGCTGCTTACCTATTGCAGATTCAGTCTTCCCAGCCTGTTGCAGGTCTACAATTTTGTTTCTGGTGTCCTTTGACAGCTCTTTGGCACCACTTCCACTAGCTATCCCTACACCGCAGACAGGCCAAGACCATTCACCACAAGCACAAAGAGTCTCAGCTTCCAAACACCATTGCCGGTGTACCAATGCCGGATAAAGGACTATGGCTTCCGTTTACACACGCAGCCCAATTCTGATATATTTTTACATTCTTTTGTCTTTTGACCAATTAGATCAGTTCTGAAAAAGATCTGATGTGATTGGTCAAAAGTCCAATTAGTGGAAAAAATATCAGATTTGGGCTGCCTGTGTAAGCGCAGTCAGTCTGGCTCAGCATAGGGCTGGGAGGTATATTTTACAATATACCGGTATTGATGCACAGACCGGTTTGGGTTTTTACTTTACAAGTCTGTAAAGGTATTTGAATGTTTGGTTTGTTAAATGTGATATTCTGTGTGTAATATCCATTTTTATAGTTTACACCGCTACTTGAGTCATCCCGCTCTGCTCTCTCTCTCTACCCTTGCCGCTTTCCTCACAGACCTAGCCCCGCCCCCTGTCTCTCAAGGAGCCCATTTGTTGTTGCTTGACCACGAGACACTTGCGTTCAGTCTGCATGGTCAATGCAGCACATGCAACAATGTAGATGACAACAATGTTGTTTCCACTTTGCTTCTTAATATAAATCCACCAGCGTTCTATAATTACACTATTAGTTTGTGTTTCCTACATCTGCAAACAGCTAGTTTGTCTTTTCTTAGCAAGTTTTAGGTAAATCGTGTTAGCCGCTAATGCTAATCGCTAGTCAGCTGGAAGCTGTCATAGTCATTCAGCGTGCGAAGCCCAGACCTGCCTTCCTCCTGGGCAATTATGTGTGAAACACATCTCACTGATCTAGAAATGCCTGGGACATTATGAAAACAAGCCCAGAATCTGCCAGGGTGAATTTCCCCTTTAACCTTTTACTACTTTAATACACATATAAGTGAATTTGTCCCAATACTTTTGGTCCCCTATGTACAAAAAGTGCTGTAATTTCTAAACGGTTTACAGATATGGATGAAAATACCCTCAAATTAAAGCTGACAGTCTATACTTTATCCTAGTAGTCATTGTATCATTGGGCGGCAGGTAGCTTAGTGGTTAAGAGCGTTGTGCCAGTAACCGAAAGGTCGCTGGTTTTAATCCCCGAGCTGACTAGGTGAAAAATCTGTTGATGTGCCCTTGAGCAAGGCACTTAACCCTAATTGCTCCTGTAAGTCGCTCTGGATAAGAGCGTCTGCTAAATGACCTTTTTATTTATTTCAAATCCAACGCGCTGGAGTACGGAGACAAAAATAAATAATATGTCACCGTCCCAATACTGTACAGTATACACACACACACACACACACACATAAAACGCACACGCATAACAACACAACACAAACACACATACAGACACATTACACACACACGCTCACACACAAACCTTTACACTCATAATATGCTGCTGCTACTCTGTGTTTTATTTCAATCTTATTATTATCTATCCTGATGGCTAGTCACTTTACCCTGCCTTCATGTACGTACTGTATCTTCCTCAAATACCTTGTATCTCTGCACATTGATCTGGTACTGGTACTAACCTGTATATAGCTCCACATTGATCTGGTACTGGTACTCCCTGTATATAGCTCAGTTCTCGTGCATTTTATTTTATTCCTCTTGTGTTACTAATTCATGTTTAAACTCTGCATCATTGGCAAGGGCTCATAAGCAAGCATTTCACTGTAAAATCTACACCAGATGTATTCGGCACGTGACAAATAAAATGTTATTTGATAGTGTACGAAAGAGTGGACAAAACATTACGAACATCTGCTCTTTCCATGACATAGACTGACCAGGTGAATCCAGGAGAAAGATTTGATACCTTATTGATGTCACTTGTTAAATTCACTTGAGATAATTGAGACATGGATTGTGTAAGTGTGCCATTCAGAGGGTGAATGGGCAAGACAAAATATTTAAGTGCCTTTGAATGAAAACTATGAAATAACACATATGGAATCATGTAGTAACCAAAAAAAGTGTTAAATAAATCAAAATATGTTTTATATTTGAGATTCTTCAAAGTAGCCACCCTTTGCCTTGATGACAGCTTTGCACACTCTTAGCATTCTCTCAACAAGCTTCATGAGGTAGTCAATGAATTTATTTCCTTCTTAATGCGTTTGAGCCAATCAGTTGTGTTGTGACAAGGTAGGGGCGGTATACCGAAGATAGCCCTATTTGGTAAAAGACCAAGTCCATATTATGGCAAGAACAGCTCAAATAAGCAAAGAGAAACGACAGTCCATCATTACTTTAAGAACTTTGAACGTTTCGTCAAGTGCAGTCGCAAAAACCATCAAGCGCTATGATGAAACTGGCTCTCATGACAACCACCACAGCAATGGAAGAGTTACTTCTGCTGCAGAGGATAAGTTCATTAGAGTTGCCAGCCTCAGAAATTGCAGCCCAAATAAATGCTTCACAGAGTTCAAGTCACAGACACTTCTCAACATCAACTGTTCAGAAGGGACTGTGTGAGTCAGGCCTTCATGGTCTAATTGCTGCAAAGAAATCACTACTGAAGGACACCAATAAGAAGAAGAGACCTGCTTGGGCCAAGAAACACGAGCAATGGACATTAGACCGGTGTAAATTTGTCCTTTGGTCTGGAGTCGAAATTTGAGATTTTTTTGGGTACTACATGATTCCATATGTGTTGTTCCATAGTTTTGATGTCTTCACTATTATTCTACAATGTAGAACATTGTAAAATAAAGAAAAACCCTTGAATGAGTAGGTGTGTCCAAACTTTTGACTGATACTGTATATATATATATATATATATATACAGTGCATTCGGAAAGTAATTAGACCCCTTGACTTTTTCCACATTTTGTTATGTTAAAGCCTTATTCTAAAATGTTTTTCCTCATCAATCTATACATAATACCCCATAATGACAAAGTGAAAACTTTATACATTTCTGCAAATTCATAAAACATACAAAACAGAAATACCTATTTACATAAGTATTCAGACCCTTTGCTATGAGACTCGAAATTGATCATTGATCATTGATCATCCTTGAGATGTTTCTACAACTTGATTGGAGTCCACCTGTGGTAAATTTAATTGATTGGACATGATTTGGAAAGGCACACACCTGTCTATATAAGGTGCCACAGTTGACAGTTCATGTCAGAGGAAAACCCAAGCCATGAGGTCAAAGGAATTGTCCGTAGAGCTCCGGGACAGGATTGTGTCGAGACACAGATCTGGGAAAGGGTACCAAAAGATGTCTGCAGCATTAAAGGTCCCCATGAACACAGTGGCTTCCATCGTTCTTAAATGGAAAATGTTTGGAACCACCAAGACTCTTCCTTTAGCTGGCCGCCCAGCCACACTGAGCAAACATGGGAGAAGGGCCTTGGTCAGGGAGGTGACCAAGAACCCGATGGTCACTCTGCCAGAGCTCCAGAGTTCCTCTGTGGAGATGGGAGAACCTTCCAGAAGGACAATCATCTCTGCAGCACTCCACCAATCAGTGCTTTATTTTAGTGGCCAGACGGAAGCCACCCCAGTAAAAGGCACATGACAGCCTGCTTGGAGTTTGCCAAAAGTCCCCTAAAGGACTGTCAGACCATGAGAAACAAGATTATCTGGTCTGATGAAACCAAGATTGAACTCTTTGGCCTGAATGCCAAGCGTCACGTCTGGAGGAAACCTGGCACCATCCCTACGGTTGAAGTATGGTGGTGGCAGATTAATGCCCATGATTTTGGAATGAGATGTCCACATACTTTTGGTCATTTAGTGTATGTATATATATACTACATTTACATTTAGCAGACGCTCTTATCCAGAGCAATTTACAAATTGGTGCATTCACCTTATGATAGCCAGTGGGACAACCACATACTCCTATATACTGGATATACTGTATATATATATATAAAAACAAAAGTGGGTCATTGCCCCCTAGTGGCCGGGGGTCCTAAGTGACTGCTTATATCACTTATGCCTGGAGCAGCCCACTACTTCTAATGATCTAATACATTCAATCAATCCATCCATCCATGCCGGTGTTGTGTTTGGAACACATTGTCCACAGTGTCAGTGTCCTTCTATAAACTCCCAATAGAGACAGGACAATAAACTCATCCACAAGGTGTGCGAGGAATTCAAATGAAAATAAACATGAAATGCTAGAAATAAAACAGTGACATTGAGGGAAATTGAGATGCATCCAGATGGCACAGAGAATTATTTGATGGAGATTGGATATGGGGGCTTGTTTCACAAAGGGGAGGAATTGTGAAATCTACATTTCACACTTTTGATTTGGCTTGAAGATGCATGGAAATGTCTTGGCAGTCTACAATTTTCCTGCTAAATTAGTTTGTGCTCTGTTCTCAGAACCAAAATCGATGAAACACCTTCTTTGGCATTTAGAACATCCATTTACTGTGACTGAAGCTATCCATCTGAAGCTACTACAGATAGTCTTTTAACTCTGAGGTGCCAATGCCCCTGTATCTCAAATATGATTTGCTCAAATATATTGAAGCGAGAAGCAATCTACATATATACAGTAAGAATTACATCCTGCATTTTTGCCAAGAGAACACTGTATATTTGACAGATATTCATGGGATTGTTACCTTCTGTGGGGTTTTACTGTATTTAAATGTTTCTGTCTGGCAAATCACCTCTCGGTGGGAATGTCAAACTGATCTCTTGGAGAACTGCGGGACGTAAAGGAACAGAATAACAGTTATTTTGAGAAACATCTTGTGTCATCTTAGTTAATAAGTAACAATGGACAGAATGAATGCCAAACATTCTTATATTATCCATAATGTATGTGTATTTCTTTGTTGCTATTCATCATAAATAGAATAAATATTAAAACTATGCATAGCCTGTTGGAATGTTTGCATGAAACAAAAATAGGAAAATGTCCATCTCACCTAACTTTGGCGTGTATTGAACAAAGGTATGACATACACAGACATTGCCTCTATCAAAGCTGTATGTTGTCCACCAGGAATCACTGTTTTAGTATTTGACAATGTCATTACCATCAGTGAAGGAGTGATTACACTCCCTGTCATTCAGGAGAGGACTTTTAGGGCAGACCTCTTGTAATTGAACCCCCCTGATGCATTACAGTATAGATGACTGGCAGTTTGATAGTACACCCTATTTGATCTATGTGCCAAAGCCTGGACTGATATATAATATGATCTCCTGAGGACAAAAAGTACTGGGTATTACTCTGATATATGGCTCTTAATTGATTATCCTGTAATGGGCAGCAGAAGTTCTAAGGCAGTTATCTCTTTTTAGATATTGAGTATTAGGCAATACCAATGTTCTCTATAACTGTAGTTAAAACACAAAGAGAACTGCAACTAAATTTCATTGTAATATGTTTAAGTGCCTCTGTCTGCAGTCACTAGTAAAACACAGCTAAGCATTTTGAAATATCTCTAAAGATGACTGGTGGTAGCATTTCATGTAATACAGAACACACGATCTATGAAGCTGGAGATTTAGAATGCCAATGAGATGTGGCATTTCTAGGGATGAGCCTGCCCTTGAGAGCTGCCATGGTAACAGGCTGTTAATCGCAAAATGCAAAGTTTGAATATAGCCCTGACCCTCAGGAGCCCCTACCCAAGAGGAGATGGTACTGTCAGGTGCCCACAGCGCTGTGAGGCTGAGGCCTGGGAGGCTTGAATAAATTACAGTCCCAGGTTCTAAAAGGGTCTATGCATGGATTACTGTCGGGTGAATTCCAACAATCTCTTACACACACCTGCTATTTTCCTCTGGAATTAAACAGGTATGAGATACATGTAAGATCGCTTTCAGGTAAAAAGGAAATTGGCTCTGTGGAAGTTGTTCAAGTGATTTTACTTCAGCTTATCTTAAATAACTATGAACTTTCAACACTGAGACATTTTGTGCCAGCTCATGTAGACCTTATATGTCTTATGTACATAGAATTTACATAAGTATCTATGCACAAATGGATAATTCCACCATCTGGGAAATTAATAGCTCCACAATGGTTTATGTGGACACACATACAGTGGGGAAAAAAGTATTTAGTCAGCCACCAATTGTGCAAGTTCTCCCACTTAAAAAGATGAGAGAGGCCTGTAATTTTCATCATAGGTACACGTCAACTATGACAGACAAAATGAGAAAAAAAATCCAGAAAATCACATTGTAGGATTTTTAATGAATTTATTTGCAAATGATGGTGGAAAATAAGTATTTGGTCATTAACAAAAGTTTCTCAATACTTTGTTATATTCCCTTTGTTGGCAATGACAAAGGTCAAACGTTTTCTGTAAGTCTTCACAAGGTTTTCACACACTGTTGCTGGTATTTTGGCCCATTCCTCCATGCAGATCTCCTCTAGAGCAGTGATGTTTTGGGGCTGTCGCTGGGCAACACAGACTTTCAACTCCCTCCAAAGATTTTCTATGGGGTTGAGAT
The DNA here is from genome assembly GCF_020615455.1 of Coregonus clupeaformis. Lineage (NCBI taxonomy): Eukaryota > Metazoa > Chordata > Actinopteri > Salmoniformes > Salmonidae > Coregonus > Coregonus clupeaformis. The sequence goes on from NC_059231.1 coordinate 3,634,986, forward strand.
CTGGAGACTGGCTAGGCCACTCCAGGACCTTGAAATGCTTCTTACGAAGCCACTCCTTCGTTGCCCGGGCGGTGTGTTTGGGATCATTGTCATGCTGACAGACCCAGCCACGTTTCATCTTCAATGCCCTTGCTGATGGAAGGAGGTTTTTACTCAAAATCTCACGATACATGGCCCCATTCATTCTTTCCTTTACACGGATCAGTCGTCCTGGTCCCTTTGTAGAAAAAAGCCCCAAAGCATTATGTTTCCACCCCCATGCTTCACAGTAGGTATGGTGTTCTTTGGATGCAACTCAGCATTCTTTGTCCTCCAAACACGACGAGTTGAGTTTTTACCAAAAAGTTCTATTTTGGTGTCATCTGACCATATGACATTCTCCCAATCCTCTTCTGGATCATCCAAATGCAGTCTAGCAAACTTCAGACGGGCCTGGACATGTACAGGCTTAAGCAGGGGGACACGTCTGGCACTGCAGGATTTGAGTCCCTGGCGGCGTGGTGTGTTACTGATGGTAGGCTTTGTTAATTTGGTCCCATCTCTCTGCAGGTCATTCACTAGGTCCCCCACTAGGTACCTATTGCAGATTCAGTCTTCCCAGCCTGATGCAGGTCTACAATTTTGTTTCTGGTGTCCTTTGACAGCTCTTTGGTCTTGGCCATAATGGAGTTTGGAGTGTGACTGTTTGAGGTTGTGGACAGGTGTCTTTTATACTGATAACAAGTTCAAACAGGTGCCATTAATACAGGTAACACGTGGAGGACAGAGGAGCCTCTTAAAGAAGAAGTTACAGGTCTGTGAGAGCCAGAAATCTTGCTTTTTTGTAGGTGACCAAATACTTATTTTCCACCATAATTTGCAAATAAATTCATAAAAAATCCTACAATGTGATTTTCTGGATTTTTTCCCCTCAATTTGTCTGTCATAGTTGACGTGTACCTATGATGACAATTACAGGCCTCTCTCATCTTTATAAGTGGGAGAACTTGCACAATTGGTGGCTGACTAAATACTTTTTCCCCCCACTGTATTATACACTGTCTCAAAAAGATGACTGTAGTTGGTGAGGTACTAAGACAGCTACGTCACCTCTGAGACAGCTCTGTCACCTTTGAGACAGCTCTGTCACCTCTGAGACAGCTCTGTCACCTCTGAGACAGCTCTGTCACCTTTGAGACAGCTCTGTCACCTCTGAGACAGCTCTGTCACCTCTGAGACAGCTCTGTCACCTCTGAGACAGCTCTGTCACCTCTGAGACATCTCTGTCACCTTTGAGACAGCTCTGTCACCTCTGAGACATCTCTGTCACCTCTGAGACAGCTCTGTCACCTCTGAGACAGCTCTGTCACCTCTGAGACAGCTCTGTCACCTTTGAGACAGCCATGTCACATCTGAGACAGCTCTGTCACCTCTGAGATATAATAAACTCAAATACTCAAACTTCATTTTTTTCTATATAGTGCATTATTTTTAAGCAATGAACATACAAGACAACAGGAAATACATTGGTGAGGATTTTCCTGTTCTTGCTCTGAAATGCAATGTGATGAGAACATGGCTCCTAATGTACAGTGATCTCCAAAAGTGACACATTTGTTGTTGTTTTGACTCTGTATTCTGCCACTTTGGATTTGAAATGATACAATGACTATGAGGTTAAAGGGCAGACTGGTTAAAGGGCACATTTTAGTGGCCCCCCTCTTGACGGCGGATAGAAAAATGTTAGTTTTAAAGTACATTTCCTGCAATTCTACACATTTTGCTATGAGGAGTAGAGAATTTTTACAGTCATTTAAAAAAAAAATAACAATATACTATGTTTCTAAACACTTCTACATTAATGTGGATGTTACCATGAATATGGACAGTCTTGAATGAATCGTGAATAATGATATAATACCTCCCCAAAAATGTTAACCTCCCCTGTTATTGTCATGGTGAGAAGATGGCATGTCATGGGGGCATGATATTTGTGCGTCTGTAACTTTCTCACTCATCATTATTCACAATTTATTCAGAATTATCCATAATCATGGTAGCATCCACATTAATGTAAAAGTGTTTAGAAACACATTCTATTCTTATTTACATTAAAAGTGACACCGAAATGACACAATACATTATTTACCATTCATTTCTATTGGGCACAAAATAATGGGGTGGACTAATAATTTTAATTTTGAAAATGGGGGGACTATGTACAAAAAGTGCTGTAATTTCTAAATGGTTCACCCGATATTTATGAAAATACCATCAAATTAAAGCTGATAGTTTGCATTTCAACCTCATAGTCATTGTATCATTTCAAATCCAATGTGCGGGAGTACAGAGCCAAAACAACAAAACGTGTCACAGTCCCAATACTTCTGTAGCTCACTGTATGTCATCAACAGCACTCGCAGAAGCACGCTTTTTCCACTGTCAACTTCTTTTTTTCCAGGTGCCAACAGCTGTAGTAATTTTTTTAGCACTTGACTTAACTGGGGCATCCAAATGGGGTATGAAGTATTCATGCATACACACCAACAGTAGGAAGAACAAACAGATTTATTTTCCCTCCGTAAATTCAATTATGCACACATGGTAACGAAGCCCAGAGTGCAGCTTGACACAGCAGTCTCTCTCAATCTGGGTGGAGAAGTCCCACGCAACCCTATGCACAAGGCAGCACTGCATAATTGGCACCTTGTCCAAAGCTATAGCCATAATACTGAGAATAATGCATTATGCATCGAGCCAGTGTTATGGCCTGTAGGAATGTTTGAACATGACTGAGGTAGAGAAGAGGGGAGTCAGTGAGAGGCCAAAGGGAGTCCCAGTAACCAGATTAAAACATCCTCTCGTCTCTTACGATGCTTAGTTGAATTAGTCGTAGCAAAACTCTCTCTGCCAAGGAAGGAACTTTGAAAGCTTTGAGCACTTAATAATTCTCACAAAGTGCTGACTGTGGATTTAAATATGGCAAGTGGAAACAGAACAACAACATGGCTGCCCTCTCTGGTTGCTGGAAAGCATTGTGTGATCTACATACTAACCCCATTAGAGAGTAGACACAGCTGGATGGAGTCTGACTGGAGTCTGTGAAAGGTTAACTTTTCGGTATAAGAGTGAACTATTTAAATGTATGATATGAGGATACAGTATAGAGGGGAGGTTGATATACTTATTTGACGTTAGAAGACACAGGTTCAATGCCCAAACAACACAAATATCCCTTGTCTCGAAGTTTGTTTCTGTCACGGTTTCGGCCGAGGCTGCTCCTCCTCCTGGTTCGGGCAGGCTTCGGCGGTCGTCGTCCCCGGAGTACTAGCTGCCACCGATCTATGTTTCATGTTCGTTTGGTTTTGTCTGGATGTTGTACACCTGTGTCTTGTTAGTCCTCGTTAGTGTCCTATTTAGTTCTCGTTGTGTGTGCTTGTCGTTGTGTGTGATTGCGCTTCTGTTTCGTGTTTGGAGCTACATTTTCCCTCCAGTGTTTTGGAGAGGTTATGTTTGTGCGCCGTTTGTTTTGTCGCCTGTGTGCGCCGTGTATTCGCCTTCGGGCTTATTGTGCTTCTGTCTTTTATATATATTGCACTAAAGCCTTTGGACTGAGCCTCTGCGTCCTGCGCATGATTCATACACCACACCCACCTTCAGCACGCCTTGACAGTTTCCTATGACATCATAGAGAAACAACATACACAAAAGCTGAAAAATATTTTTCAATAGATATAAAGTACATTTTGAGAGACATGGAAAATACTGAGAAGGGACAGATTTTTTGTTGTTGCTGTATTTCCTGCTGTGTCTGAGAACTTTCGTTACACTTTAAACTTCAGCCTCAGACGAGGTAAAGCTGTGAATGCCGCTCTCAGATCAAGCAATTTCGTTTTTTTACTCAGTCTGTGGTAAACATTGTTCTATGGTCTGTCACAGACTCCAGTATGATATGGTAAATACATGACTATACCTGGTCTGTCTCATGGTGTGCTTTACATTCTGATCAACAGAGATCAGACAACAGCAACAGCAACTGAAAAATCCAACATTTCGGGGAGCTTCACTTGATATTCAATACTTTGCTAGAATGGAGAATGAATTATCATAACCACTTCTCAGAGGGCTTGTGCTGCATAAACTTGGGTTGCCGAGCACTCAATCAGACAACTCTGCCGAGCACTCAATCAGACAACTCTGCCCAGCACTCAATCAGACAACTCTGCCGAGCACTCAATCAGACAATTCTGCCCAGCACTAAATCAGACAACTCTGCATTGCTTGTGTGGGTGTATTTATTGTCTGGTTTTAGTGGGTGTGATTGTCTCGAAATGTTTAGCTCCTCAGCCATGAAATTCTGCAGCATATTGATCAATTTGGATCCACTCTATCTGCAGCATTTTACAACCGCATATTAGCCTGGACTAGTCGCAACATAGTAAACTTAAGTCCGGGACACTCAAATTAGTATACAGTGCATTCGCAAAGTATTCAGACCGCTTTACTTTTTTTGTTACGTTACAGCCTTATTCTAAAATGGATTAAATTGTTTTTATTCCTCATCAATCTACACACAATACCTCATAATCTACACACAATACCTCATACATTTTGCAAATGTATAAAAAATAAAAAACGGAAATATGACATTTACAGAAGTTTTCAGACCCTTTATTCAGTACTTTGTTGAAGCACCTTTGGCAGCGATTACAGCCTCGAGTCTTCTTGGGTTGGATGGGGAGCGTTGCTGCACAACTATTTTCAGGTCTCTCCATAGATGTTAGATTGGGTTTAAATCCGGGCTCTGGCTGGGCCACTCAAGGACATTCAGAGACTTGTCCTGAAGCCACTCCTGCGTTGTCTTGGCTGTGTGCTTAGGGTCATTGTCCTGTTGGAAGGTGAACCGTCGCCCCAGTCTGAGGTCCTGAGCGCTCTGGAGCAGGTTTTCATCAAGGATCTCTCTGTACCATCTGTTCATCTTTCCCTTGATCCTGACTAGTCTCCCAGTCCCTGCCGCTGAAAAACATCCCCACAGCATGATGCTGCCACCACCACCCTTCACTCCAGACGTGACGCTTGGCATTCAAGCCAAAGAGTTCAATCTTGGTTTCATCAGACCAGAGAATCTTGTTTCTCATTGTCTGAGAGTCCTTTAGGTGCCTTTTGGCAAACTCCAAGCGGGCTGTCAGGTGCCTTTTACTGAGGAGTGGCTTCTGTCTGGTCACTCAAATCAAATCAAATCAAATTCTATTTTTAGCAGAAGTTATAGCGTGTGTAGCGAAATGCTTGTGCTTCTTGCTCCGACAGTGCAGTAATATCTAACAAGTAATATCTAACAATTTCACAACATACACCCAATACACACAAAACTAGTAAGGAATGGGATTTAAGAATATATACATATGGACAAGCAATGACTGAGTAGTGCAAGATATGTAAACATTATTAAAGTGACTAGTGTTCCATTTCTTAAAGTGGCCAGTGATTTCAATAGGCAGCAGCAGCCTCTAATGTGCTAGTGATGGCTATTTAACAGTCTGATGGCCTTGAGATAGAAGCTGTTTTTCATTCTCTCGGTCCCAGCTTTGATGCATCTGTACTGACCTCGCCTTCTGGATGATAGCGGGGCGAACAGGCAGTGGCTCGGGTGGTTGATGTCCTTGATGATATTTATGGCTTTCCTGTGACATCGGGTGCTGTATGTGTCTTGGAGGGTGGATAGTTTGCCCCCGGTAATGCGTTCGGCAGACCGCACCACCCTCTGGAGAGTCCTGCGATTGTGGGCGGTGCAGTTGCCGTACCAGGCGGTGGTACAACCCGACAGGATGCTCTCAATTGTGCATCTGTAAAAGTTTGTGAGGGTTTTAGGTGCTAAGCCGAATTTCTTCAGCCTCCTGAGGTTGAAGAGGCTCTGTTGCGCCTTCTTCACCACACTGTCTGCGTGTGTGGACCATTTCAGTTTGTCGGTGATGTGTACGCCAAGGAATTTGAAGCTTTCCACCTTCTCCACTGCAGTCCTGTCGATGTGGATAGGGGGGTGCACCCTCTGCTGCTTCCTGAAGTCCACGATCATCTCCTTTGTTTTATTGATGTTGAGTGAGAGGTTATTTTCCTGGCACCACGCTCCCAGAGCCCTCACCTCCTCCCTGTAGGCAGTCTCGTCATTGTTGGTATTCAAGCCTACTACTGTTGTGTCATCTGCAAACTTGATGATTGAGTTGGAGGCGTGCTTGGCAACGCAGTCATGGGTGAACAGGGAGTACAGGAGGGGGCTGAGCACGTACCCTTGTGGGGCCCCAGTGTTGAGGATCAGCGAAGTGGAGATGTTGTTTCCCACCTTCACCACCTGGGGGCGGCCCGTCAGGAAGTCCAGGACCCAGTTGCACAGGGCGGGGTTCAGACCCAGGGCCTCAAGCTTAATGATGAGCTTGGAGGGTACTATGGTGTTGACTGCTGAGCTATAGTCAATGAACAGCATTCTTACATAGGTATTCCTCTTGTCCAGATGGGATAGGGAACTCTACCATAAAGGCCTGATTAGTAAAGTGCTGCAGAGATGGTTGCCTTCTGGAAGGTTCTCCCATTTCCACAGAGGAACTCTGGAGCTCTGGCAGAGTGACCATCGGGTTGTTGGTGACATTCCTGACCAAGGCCCTTCTCCCCTGATTGCTCAGTTTGGCCGTGCAGCCAGCTCTAGGAAGAGTCTTGTTGATTCCAAACTTCTTCCATTTAAGAATGATGGCGACCACTGTGTTCTTGGGGACCTTCAATGCTGCAGAAATTTTTGGGTACCCTTCCCCAGATCTGTGCCTCAACACAATCCTGTCTCGGAGCTCTACAGACAATTCCTTCGACCTCATGGCTTGGTTTTTTCTCTGATATGCACTGTCAAATGTGGGACCTTACATAGACAGGTGTGTGCCTTTCCAAATCATGTCCAATTAATTGAATTTACCACAGGTGGACTCCAATCAAGTTGTAAAAACATCTCAAGGATGATCAATAGAAACATGATACACTTGAGCTCAATTTCGAGTCTCATAGCAAAGAGTCTGAATACTTATGTAAAGAAGGTATTTCAGTTTTTATTTTTAATAAATATACAAAAAAATCTAAAAACCTGTTTTCGCTTTGTCATTATGGGGTATTGTGTGTAGATTGATGAGGAAAATGTTTTATTTAATCCATCTTAGAATAAACCTTTAACGTAACAAAATGTGGAAATAGTGAAGGGGTCTGAATACTTTTCCGAATACACTGTATGTTACGTTTGGTATGGTTACATAAGACATAAGGTTACTTAAGGCAAAAATGAAAGTAGGGTGGATTGGTCGGCATATAACGCAAACGTCTAGCATCCCAAAGGTTGCATGTTCGAATCTCATCACGGACAACTTTAGCATTTTAGTTCATTAGCAACTATGCAACTATTTATTACTCTTTAGCTACTTTGCAACTACTTAGCATGTTAGCGAACCCTACTCTTTAACCGAACTCCTAACCATAACCCTAACCTTAACCCTAACCTTAACCCCTAGCCTAGCTAACTTTAGCTTTAGTTTAAGTTTAATTTATTTGCACCAAAGAAAACAAGTGATAAACAACAATACAGATAAAAACAAATACAATTAATAATCGTTTTTGCATGTTGGAAGCACAAGGCTTATATGAAAACCACACCACAAAAAAACAATATACAATACGTAAATACAGCCGTCTAGTCACCTCGCTAACGTTTGCCACAACACATTGGAATTCGTAAAATATCTTATGTTCAGCAACATTCGTAACATATCATACAAAATGGATGATGGACATGCACAAATTAATACATACCATACGAAACGTAACATATCATATTCATTAGTTTACTACGCCACCAGGGTGTTTATTTACAAGCGCTTGAATTGCCCCTATAGAGAGAAGAGTTGACACCACAACTCCTTGTATTGTTCTATAAAGACGTGTTGAAGCCCCACAGCTACTCAGTCGTCAAGCTGAAGAAGACAGGTCAGCTCTGGCAGAAAGGTTCATTACTCAGCTGCTCTGGGCTGGGACACACCACCATGGGAGCAGATGAGTGCAGCATATCAAACCAGAGTCTGAGACACAGAGGAAGCATCGTTTACGGATCCCCCAGGGAGCAGGATCATTCTGGTTGTTACAGACACACGTAGGGAGGTTGGCCGTGGTTACTGTAAAGATCATCTGGGGTGAAGCTAGCGTTTTGGCAACAAAATAGAAATATGGAATGTTTAGGTTGTGTGGATCATTATTTGTGCTTGTTATTCTGTCACACATTCAAATGCACAATTTTTACCAAAATGTAAAGTCTGAGAAAGAAAAAAAATGATTAGAAAACATGGAGGTTTCACATCATTAGCTATTGGTGATTAACGGTCAGGAGGAAATGTTCAGGCAACACGTGTGTCGACCAACTGAACCGTGGGCATGCTTAGCTTTAGACATCTTTCAACTTGAATCAGACGTGTTGGAGCATTGATCTGGGAGTGCACATCACAGTGTGATACCATCGATCGGGGAAGCCCTACTGCCACATGCTTTATCAGTATGACAAAAAAAATGACAATATCAGTCTCATCAGCAGATGTGGGATGGCGTGCGGAGATAAGGGTGCCGATTTCAAATCAATCCAAAGCCTGACCCGAAACGCCAACCTCAAATAAAGAGGATCTTCGCAGGCCTTGTGGTTTAAAATGCTGGCTTTACTGAATCCCCTTGAGGCTTGTGAATATGACAATTCCAATGGCTTTATGTATGAAATCTGTGGTTTAAAAAAAGGATCAGATTAACTGTCCTATTGACTGTCGAGCATGTGGAGGAAAATTATTCCTGATGACTCAATGCCCGAAAAACCTTGTTAGAGACAGATACAATCAGATATACTTAGATCCTACATTTACTGTACAATACACTGTCGGTCATACTCAGAGAATATTCACAGGCTAAACCACGGATTTAGTTGTTCCATGATAAATGGGAGACTGCGTTGAGTAACGGCACAACTGTGTGAAAAAGCATACAGGGTACTTATTCTAGTACAGATGTTGACTTTAGCCGTTGGGTTTTTAAACGTTAGGTCACCAACCACAGCCGTGATGCAACACTGGGTGGTAATGGGTGGTAATTATAGTGAATCAGGCACTAGGGAGGAATATGAATGCGTCTACTGGGTTTAGAGCAGACAGACATGAGGATAGACAGTGGTCCAAAAGACAGGTTCGAAACCCAGTCTGTGGTACGGTATCTGTAGCATCTATCACACATCACTTTAGTTGAATTTTAGAGCTTGGGGTGGGAATGTAGACAACTGCTGGTGTGGAGTTCTGCCTCATTTCTCCCCTGATGAATTCATCAGCCATTCGCGGGCTCAGTGCCACTGTCTGAATTACTAAACAGAGAACGTTTGCATTCATCTGCATGGGAATTTCAGAGATCTCCTGCTGGAAACTGAACTTTGCAGTCTATAATGACACATCTCCTCATTATATGACTCCATTAAAGCCAGATAGTCCAGTATCTTAAAAAAATATTGATGATATGCCAAATTTCAAATAGAGCTGGTAATGTGACACTATTCTTTTAGTTTTTCTTCCTTTCTTATTTTTTTTTACAGATTCTTCCAACAAATGTCAAAGAAATTACTCCCTGACTTAGTTTTCAATCATTTTTATATTTCAAGTTTAAGCTTTTTTCTTAATTTCTAACAGACCAGTCATCATGCCACTGGCTGGCACACTTTGGGCATTTTACATGGCCATTCATAAAAGGTGTGTCAAAGGCTTAAGAACTCCTGCTGCTTCCTTTTTGAGGCAAAATTCTAAACCATACACTCCCTCTAAGCAGGATATCTCCTTTTCAAACTGACGCTCTAGTGACCCTGACAAGAACATTTTAAAGCAAATGACTTCATGGTACTGATGGTCTGGTCAAATGATGGCAACTATCCATAGAGGTAGGATATGGACTAAGCACAGCAGAGAAGATTACTGGTATGACAATCAAACCAAGATCCCATTAAGGTTCAAGCACTGCACTGGTGAGAGGAACATTTCCATGGACCGTCTGTAATAGCCAGGGGTCCTCCTTGTCCCTGCTGTTAGGCCTGTGATGGAGGCTGAGTGGGGATCGTTTGCAATATGAGGGTGTGAAACATTTTATCCATCACTCTAATGGTGGCCACACCATTAGTCTGAGGCCGCCTAAAGGCATCAGTATGCTTCAGTTCGGCTGGTGCCTGGCCGAACTCTGATAGGCGAACCTAACGAGTGTGCTTGAGAAAAAAGTGACAACAGTACTGTTTGTCCATTTTGAGACGCCATAGCCAGTATACGCTTCCTCAAAGTAGTCAGAATTAATCTCAGATAACTCAAGAAATCTGTCATTAATTTGGACGTTTTTGCCAAGGATATCTTAGTAGTGCAATATTACATCTAACTAAGATGTTTGGTCAGTATTTCTCAATGAAGAAATGTGCATGAAAATGAGTCATCTCTCATTGGACGACAACAAATACTTTATTAAAGAATCCCTATTGTTGACCAATCACCGATGAAGGGGCGTGAACTTCGGCTACCGACGTCATCTTGCCTCAAGTTTTTTTTGAAAGCGCCCGAATAGCCGCAAAAAACCTTACCGAAGTCCAAAACTAACAAAAACGTCACCAATGTCATCATAATATATGCACAAACTCTTCCAAACTGTTTTGGCTGGGAAGCATGCGGATGCCTTTAATCTCTTGTCTCCCCTCTTGACTAAAGCAGGGTTTATAAGTCATGTAGTCCCAAAAGCCACACCATAGCAGATCGTGTTGCTTTCATGGGGTAGAGGGAGCAAAAGGGTGGAGTGCAGAAGGCCATGCTCCTCTGAGAGGATGTGGCTGCCATTATCTCTGTCACCTGACACAGGGGCCACACAAACCTCCCATGATGGATCTCTGGCTTCTCCTTTTGTTTCTCAAAGGTAAATATGAGAACAGTCATTTGCTTGTCCTCTAGGAGAATCTAGCCATTTCATCTCTGAACAGCAATATACTAGGAAGGCCCAAATGAGAAAACAACAAGAAACATATGGATGATGATGCTGCTACTGTGAGTGACAGGGATGTACACAACAAATGTGAACATGAATGTGGAATTTTCCTACAAATGCATGTCATCTTCGTATTGCAACACACTATCACAGCTTATTGTGAAATAGACACAAATTACTTATTCTAAATTCATGACAGGTACACACGATGTATTAGACGATTTTCATTATCCATAGTGCATGTGTGCATTACACGAATTCCAATTTGTTGTGGCTAACGTTAGCTAAGTTAGCGAGGTGGCTAACATTAGCTAGGCTAGGGGTTAAGGTTAGAGTAAGGTTTAAAGGTTAGGGTTAGGTAAAATGCTAGCTAAGTAACATTAGTTAAAGGGTTAAGGGTTAAGGTTAGGATTATGGTTAGGGTTAGCTAACATGCTAGCTAAGTAGTTAAATAGTAGTAAGTTGTTGCAAAGTTGCTAATTAGCTAAAATGCTAAAGATGTCCATGACATGATTCGAAGACAGTCGTGTTATACCCCCACCCATATACGCCCACCAACCATCCACAATCAACCACCCTCCAATCGTTTCTGTCTTAAGTAACCTACTGTAGTTATCTGTGATAAAAATGCACAAAATGGTGTACAGCACAGGAACAAATACACAGTTTTGTGTGCTTGTCACAATTTTCCAGTAAGCAATTTGTGTATTTTTCTCAATAATCTGTGATACTGGGTTGTTTTATTGCCTTGCTGTTCAATCATCAAAGCATGTTATTGTTTTGTCTTAGGCTACAGTACAGCGAAAACAAAGCTCATATGCACAAGCATGTGTTATGTACGAGCACAAAAAGTATACAGAACTCAACATTGGTCCCTGGATTAGATGAGTCTCAGACCTGTACCTCCTCTACCCTGGAACTGTATAGGAGCTGTAGCTGAGGAGTTTTCAGTGCTGCATGGCTGAGTTCTGTCTCTTGGACGATGGCTCATTAACCAGCAGTACATGGTCTGTCTCTGCGGCTGACTGTGCCCCCACCTGCAGGAAGAGAGGAGGTAGGAGGAGAGGAGGGGGTGGAGGAGGAGAGGAGGGAGGAGGAGAGGAGGGAGGAGGAGAGGAGGAAGGAGAAGTGGAGGGAGTTGGAGAGGGTTTGGAGGAGGAGAGGAGGGAGGAGGAGAGGAGGAAAGAAGGGAGGAGGAGAGGAGGGAGGAGGAGAGGAGGGAGGAGGAGAGGGGTGGAGTAGGAGAGGAGGGAGGAGGAGAGGAGGGAGGAGGAGAGGAGGGGAGAAGTGGAGGGAGTTGGAGAGGGGTTGGAGGAGGAGAGGAGGGAGGAGGGAGGAGAGGGGAGGAGGAGAGGAGGGAGGAGGAGAGGAGGGAGGAGGAGGAGGGAGGAGGAGGGGGAGGAGGAGGGAGGAGGAGGAGGGGAGGAGGAGGGAGGAGGAGGAGGAGGAGGAGGAGGAGGGAGGAGGAGGAGGAGGAGGAGGAGGAGGAGGAGGGGGGAGGAGGATAGGATGGAGGTGAAGGGCAGGGAGGAGGAGAGGAGGGATGCGAAGGGCAGGGAGGAGGAGAGGAGGGAGGACAAGATGAGGGAGGAGGAGAGGAGGGCAGGGACCACAGCTGTACCTGACAGAGTGAGACCCATCACCACCTTTTGATAAGAGATATACGCTACAGCTCCCCTTTCACTGTCACTCTTTCATTCAACATGGAAACCACAGGAGCAGAATGTCCTTCAACTGACCACAGCCATTTAGTGGTTTCATTTAAACAGTTTTATTTAAATTTTGGAGGGTTGCCATTTATTTTCCTTTGTTAAACCTGCAAACCCATGCAAATGCTTCAGCGATGCTTTTCAGATCACCAGTTCATATTAGCTGGAATTCTCAGGTGGTCCACAGTAAAGTAAGCACTCTGGATGGAGGCAATGACGACAGCTGGGAAAGCAGCTGTTCCCACTGGGTACATAGAGCCCCATTGAAACTAGCCAGATGGAGCTTCATATGTCTATGAAAAGGTACCACTACTTCCTATGCCTGCCTGGAATCATATGCAAGCCCTGAAAGAAGTAGCTGAATTACTTGGTGGAACATTGGGGATGATAAAACTAAGAAGATCAATAATCAATACAAATGCAAAAAGTGTGGTATTATTAAGAAATATGGTCCAAGGGGGTGTGGTGCAGTTAAAGGGATACTTCGGGATTTTGACACTAAATCCCTTTATTTTTACATTTTAGCAGATGCTCTTATCCAGAGCGACTTACAGTTAGTGCATACATTATTTTATTTTTTTCACACCCCCTGTGGGAATTGAACCCACAACCCTGGCGTTGCAAATGCCATGCTCTACGAACTGAGCTACATCCCCTGCCGGCCATTCCCTCCCCTAGACAACGCTGGGCCAATTGTGCACCGCCCCATGGGTCTCCCGGTCGCGGCCGGCTACAACAGAGCCTGGATTCGAACCAGGATCTCTAGTTGCACAGCTAGCACTGCGATGCAGTGCCTTAGACCACTGCACCACTCGGTAGTACTTTATCTACTTCCCCAGAGTCAGATGAACTCATGGATACCATTTTTATGTATCTGCATCCAGTATGAAGGAAGTTAGAGCTATTTTCGCGAGCCAATGCTAACTAGCATTAGCACAATACCTGGAAGTCTATAGTATCTACTAACATGCTACCATAGACTTCCAGTCATTGCGCTAATGCTACAGTAGTTAGTAATTGCGCTAACGCTAGATAGCAAATTCCTTCAAACTGCATGCAGAGACATAAAAATGGTATCCACAAGTTCATCTGACTCTGGGGAAGTTGATAAATGGCTTTATTGCCAAAATTCTGAAGTATCCCTTTAAACAATAAGGCCGGAGGGGTGTGGTCTATGGCCAATATACCATGGCATAAGCACGACGCGACAGGGAGTGCCTGGATACAGTCCTTAGCTGTGGTATATTGGCCATATACCACAAACCCCTGAGGTGCCTAATTGCTATTATAACTATATATAACTTGTTACCTACATAAATCGAACAGTAAACAAGTATTTTTTTGCATCATACCCGTGAAAAAAAAAGATATATCACTGTGACTGACTTGTTGGTAACTTAGATTCCAAATGTAAATGTTTTCCTTGTTTTCTCTTGTTGTTTTTGTATTCTGTAACTTCAGCGAAACTAAAATGAATGCAGTAGTAACTGTTTATGTTAACACTACATTGGTTTATCAGCATGCCTACCAACATATGTACCTTCGTATGAACTTGTGATCAAATAAAACATACTCAACAAACAAACAAAAATACCTGTGGTATAGTGTATGATATACACACAGCTGAAATGCTGTTTCAGCCAATCAGCATTCAGGACACAATCTACCCGGTTTATAATTAGTGTTAGGTCATGATGTAAATGTAATGATTTGACTGTAAAATATCAGTTTGATGTGAATGTCCTCGGGGCTGTTGTTTCCCTTTCTCAAGAAAACAAAACTATTGATGAAAACAATACACAAAGACAAAAACAAAACATATCTGAGTATCAAGTGAGCATAATCAGCATGAGACTGAAGATGAATCAGCAGCTGTCAGATCCTTCAAAGCTGAGCGTTTGGTCTTCACTCCTGACTTACAAGAATGGAAGTTGTACAGTGACATAAATTTTCCTCTGGGACATGTAGAGTGTAGAAAACACACAAATACACAATAAACAGAAGGTCAGTGGAGAGGCTGGTACTCTGTTTTTCACAGGGAATAGTACGAGTGGGTTAACTTGAAGAACAGCCATTTTCTGACTGAAACGGCTAATACAATCTGACAGGCTTTCTACAGTTGGGAAAGTGTTTACTGAGATTGCACATTGGTATCAGATTAACTGACATCATGGAAGATAGAGGCTGCCTTTTTGGATGAATCCTAACAGAAAATCCTTTATAATTCTAACAATAACCCATGGTGTGTCAAAGGAGAGACTCCACTGGTTGGGATGGGTGGAGTGGGAGAGGGAGAGGGAGAAGGATAAGGAATACCCCATTGTGAGGAGTACACCCCTGAGAAGGATAATCTGGAAACAGCAGGGAACACTAAACTGTGTTATTATGGACTGCAATGATACAGTTCTCCTTTTCCTCTGACTTTCGAAAGTAACCCCATGCTAAGCGTTAATGTTTTGTCTACCTTGAGTTCTTGTTATAAAAATATGCAATCCTACAGAGGTAACCTCCTCAGAGGTATTGCCAGTTTACCTGTTTTCTTCATAATTGTATTGATGCTAATTGCTAACAAACACCCTAACTGTTTGAATTTGGAAATATTTAAAATGTTTGTGTATAATATAAAATATACAGTATAATGGCTATGGTTTGAGATCCATATTTAGTAGGACATAGTGTTATGAATGATTCTCCCCCTCTCCTCCTCCCTCCTCTCCTCCTCCCTCCTCTCCTCCTCCCTCCTCCTCCCTCCTCTCCTCCTCCCTCCTCTCCTCCTCCCTCCTCCTCCCTCCTCTCCTCCCTCCCTCCTCCTCCTCCTCCCTCCTCCCCCCTCCCTCCCTCCTCCTCCCCCCCCTCCTCTCCTCCTCCCCTCCCTCCTCCTCCTCCCTCCTCCTCTCCTCCTCCCTCCTCTCTCCTCCCCCTCCTCCTCCCTCCCTCCTCCTCCCCTCCTCCTCCCTCCTCCTCCCTCCTCTCCTCCTCCCTCCTCCTCCCTCCTCCTCCCTCCTCTCCTCCTCCTGTGGACTTCAATGTACAGTCCCTTTCCCTCCCGCATGCCCTGTTGATAGGTTAAGTCTATACTTCTTTGAAGTATTGAACTTTGCAGAACAGCGAAAGTAGTTATATCCCTTAGGCGTGCTGGGTCAAATCCCAGCCCAGAGTTAAGGAACTTTGACAGCTTTTGAAAATCAAATCTACTGAACAACCGGGATATAATTCCCGTGATACGTAGCATCGCTAGTGCCACATGGAAAAGACAATTCCCAAATGTTATGATCCAGCATGAGATTGTGTGAGAGAGAGAAAGAGATAGAGAGAGAGAGGCAGAGAGAGAGAGAGGCAGAGAGAGAGATGCAGAGAGAGGAGAGAGAGAGAGAGGGGCAGAGAGAGAGAGAGAGTCAGAGAGTCAGAGAGAGAGAGAGTCAGAGAGAGAGAGTCAGAGAGAGAGAGAGAGAAAGAGAGTCAGAGAGTCAGAGAGAGAGAGAGAGAGAGAGAGAGAGAGAGAGAGAGAGAGAGAGAGAGAGAGAGAGAGAGAGAGAGAGAGAGAGAGAGAGAGAGAGAGAGAGAGAGAGAGAGAGAGAGAGAGAGAGAGAGAGAGAGAGGATAATAGATGTTATCAGTTTCTGAGCTTACAGAAACTGATTAGCCAAGCACTTTATGTGAGGCTGCTCTTCAGCTTGTAACGTTCCACAGGGAGAACATAGATATGGTAAATGATCATAGAGATGGGAGCTCCTACTGTATATTGGCATATTTCCTAGGACTACCTCAACAGCTCAGCAGGACAGCAGCTGCAACTGTCAGTGTAATGGTTATGGTAGTTCTAGGTACCCTGTGGTTGCTCTAAATTGGGTTAAAAATATATGTTGTCAGTGCTGCAATCCATCTGACAGTTGGTTTCACATTTTGTTATATGAAAGCGTTCTTGGTTCCACTTTTTTTCCAAGGGATATTGAAACCATGTCCACATAGTTACATAGGTAACATTGGAGTCAACGTGGGCCAGCATCCATGTGGATGTTTTCGACACAATGTAGAGTCCATGCCCTGATGAATTGAGGCTGTTCTGAGGCCAAAAGGGGGTGCAACTCAATATTAAGTACACTCAGTGTATAATGGGGGTGGATGGGGGGTTTATGGAAGTTTCCCAAGATATACATAATATAGTGATCAATCACATCTCAGTGTCTTGTGAGACACAATAGCTCTGGGCTCAAACTATAGTCTGGCTTACCTGGTTAAATAAAGGTGAAATAAAATAAATAAATAAACAATAGCTCTGGGCTGAACTTATAGCTCTGGGCTTAACCTATAGCTCTGGGTTGAAACTATAGCTCTGGGCTTAACCTATAGCTCTGGGTTGAACCTATACCTCTGGGATAAATGTATACATCTGGGCTGAACCCATAGCTCTGGGCTGAATCTATAGCTCTGGGTTTAACCTATATCTCTGGGCTTAACCTATAGCTCTGGGTTGAAACCATAGTTCTGGCCTTAACCTATAACTCTGGGTTGAATCTATAGCTCCGAGCTTAATCTTGCTCTGGGTTGAACCTATAAATCCGGGCTTAATCTATAGCTCTGGGCTGAACCTATAGCTCTGGGCTAAACCTATAGGTCTGGGATAAACCTATAGGTCTGGTCTGAACCAATAGCTCTGGCTGAACCTGTAGCTCTGGGCTAAATCTATAGCTTTGGGATGAACCTCAACAAGGAATCTGCAGTGTTGCTCAACCAGCATTCAATGGGAAATACAGTTATTGGCCAAATCAAGTGATAGTAGAAATACTTTGACAGTGTGTCCTAGTCATTCTATCGGTTTGGGGCTTGCTCCAGTATATGTAAGTAAATGCATTTTGTAATGTTATGCAATACATCTAGGAGGCATTTACAGATTTAAATACTATGTGTACATACACTGAAATGGCACTAATGCTTCACACAGTTGAGTCAAGTTGGCTGGATGTCCTTTGGGTGGTGGACCATTCTTGATACACAAGGGAAATTGTTGAGCATGAAAAACCCAGCAGCATTGCAGTTCTTGACACACTCAAACCAGTGCGCCTGGCACTTACTACCATACCCCGTTCAAAGGCACTTACATCTTTTGTCTTCTGAATGGCACACATACACAATCCATGTCTCAAGGCTTAGAAATTCTTCTTTAACCTGTCTCCTCCCCTTCATCTACACTGTTTGAAGTGGATTTAACAAGTGAATAAGGGATCATAGCTTTCACCTGGATTCACCTGGTCAGTCTATGTCATGGAAAAAGCCTAATGGTTTGTACACTCAGTGTGTATTGCTATATACCAATCTCTGTTTCCCATTATGAGGTTAAATATGTTGCTGTACTGCCCCCGTTTTATCCTTGGTTCTCAATCCTTGTCCTGGGGACCCAAAGGGTGCACATTTTTGTTTTTGCCCAGCACTACACTGCTGATTCAAATCATCAAAGTCTGATGTTGAGTTGATGATTTGAATCAGGTGTGTAGCGCTAGGGCAAAAACTAAAATGTGCACCCTTTGTGTCCCCAGGACCAGGATTGAGAACCACTGTTCTAGATCATATCCTACGTGTCTGATGTGCCATTGGCAGGAAGAGACTGCAGCTGAAGTCAAAGTTAACATGGACATTATGAGTTATTTGATTAGTTAAGAGCAGGGCCAGATGGCCAGAAAATTATACCTGAACATCTTGGACATCCTGGCAATTCCTCTCAGTAATAGTGTAATTTTAATGACTGGGGATTGTACCAACATTAACCCCTCAGTCTCTGGGGTGTCAAGCAACAACATTCACCTAATAGGCAAGATAACACAATTCTATTTGGCATCATTATGTCCTGATGATCTTGTGTAGCAGTTACAGTTGGTATCATGTTTCACACAAGGTATAGCCACATTTTCGGGCTGTGCTAGCAGATAGAATGTTGCCTCTCCAAATACTGTAATTCCTGGAGCTGTTGTCTCATAATGGGCTTCCTGTTTCCTGCCTCTAAATGCTCAGACACGCCAATAACGCTTGCTGGACTAAAGTACTTAGCAGGTCTGAACATAATTTTGAGAACTGAGTGCGAACCGAGTTTTACACGTAGAATCACTTGAAATATTTTGGCAGTCAGACGTCTATAGCGGGTGGTCCCTACAACACAGCAGGCTGAAAGATTGGCAGACGAACGCTGGATTCACATTCGATGAGAGCCTTAATAATCCCTCTCTAGACTCACATAGAGGAAACCCTTACCTTACCAACCACTTTACTACAGACAGACGTTTGGGTTGTTTCGGCATTACTCATAAGGGAAAACTCTTAACTACTTTGGTAAGATATTGATGAACCCAAACATTGTCAAGATGTTCCAACCGCCCGCTTCTCACATCACATATCATTCTATTCCATCATCTTGTTCACAATCCTCTGTGTGGTGTGGAGGAGTAGTAGTTTTAATGCTGTATTACCAGCATCTTCCATTGGTTTTCAAGACGTCTTGGTGGAGTGACCATGCCTCTACACAACACAACACTATCTCTAGTGTAATTTCATTGGCAGGCTCTCTCCCCCCACAGAGTTTTCTGATCTGACCGCACCCATGCTGTGGTTTGATGGACAGCCAGTCTACTATGAGCAGAGAGGTATAGGAAAAATCTAGCCACTCTCTCATCCAACAAAACCCTTGACCTTTCCATCTTAATCACTTGCTGTGCCATGAAGTGTTTATGATTATATTGTTATGCACTCACATCATAATAAACAAGATACAGTACTTTAGCATGAGTTCAGAAGAATAGAATAAAGAAGAAGAAGAAGAAGAAGAAGAAGAAGAAGAAGAAGAAGAAGAAGAAGAAGAAGAAGAAGAAGAAGAAGAAGAAGAAGAAGAAGAAGAAGAAGAAGAAGAAGAGAATAATGTGTCAATCATCATACGAAATACGAAATAATCATGAATATGCAGACATCAAACACTTAGGTACAGTGGGGAAAAAAATTATTTAGTCAGCCACCAATTGTGCAAGTTCTCCCACTTAAAAAGATGAGAGAGGCCTGTAATTTTCATCATAGGTACACGTCAACTATGTCAGACAAAATGAGAAAATATTTTCCAGAAGATCACATTGTAGGATTTTTAATGAATTTATTTGCAAATTATGGTGGAAAATAAGTATTTGGTCAATAACAAAAGTTTCTCAATACTTTGTTATATACCCTTTGTTGGCAATGACACAGGTCAAACGTTTTCTGTAAGTCTTCACAAGGTTTTCACACACTGTTGCTGGTATTTTGGCCCATTCCTCCATGCAGATCTCCTCTAGAGCAGTGATGTTTTGGGACTGTCGCTGGGCAACACGGACTTTCAACTCCCTCCAAAGATTTTCTATGGGGTTGAGATCTGGAGACTGGCTAGGCCACTCCAGGACCTTGAAATGCTTCTTACGAACCCACTCCTTCGTTGCCTGGGCGGTGTGTTTGGGATCATTGTCATGCTGAAAGACCCAGCCACATTTCATCTTCAATGCCCTTGCTGATGTTTCCACCCCCATGCTTCACAGTAGGTATGGTGTTCTTTGGATGCAACTCAGCATTCTTTGTCCTCCAAACACGACGAGTTGAGTTTTTACCAAAAATATCTATTTTGGTTTCATCTGACCATATGACATTCTCCCAATCCTCTTCTGGATCATCCAAATGCACTCTAGCAAACTTCAGACGGGCCTGGACATGTACTGGCTTAAGCAGGGGGACACGTCTGGCACTGCAGGATTTGAGTCCCTGGCGGCGTAGTGTGTTACTGATGGTAGGCTTTGTTACTTTGGTCCCAGCTCTCTGCAGGTCATTCACTAGGTCCCGCCGTGTGGTTCTGGGATTTTTGCTCACCGTTCTTGTGATCATTTTGACCCCACGGGGTGAGATCTTGAGTGGAGCCCCAGATCGAGGGAGATTATCAGTGGTCTTGTATGTCTTCCATTTCCTAATAATTGCTCCCACAGTTGATTTCTTCAAACCAAGCTGCTTACCTATTGCAGATTCAGTCTTCCCAGCCTGGTGCAGGTCTACAATTTTGTTTCTGGTGTCCTTTGACAGCTCTTTGGTCTTGGCCATTGTGGAGTTTGGAGTGTGACTGTTTGAGGTTGTGGACAGGTGTCTTTTATACTGATAACAAGTTCAAGCAGGTGCCTTTAATACAGGTAACGAGTGGAGGACAGAGGAGCCTCTTAAAGAAGAAGTTAAAGGTCTGTGAGAGCCAGAAATCTTGCTTGTTTGTAGGTGACCAAATACTTATTTTCCACCATAATTTGCAAATAAATTCATAAAAAATCCTACAATATGATTTTCTGGAATTTTTTTCTCAATTTGTCTGTCATAGTTGACGTGTACCTATGATGAAAATTACAGGCCTCTCTCATCTTTTTAAGTGGAAGAACTTGCACAATTGGTGGCTGACTAAATACTTTTTTTCCCCACTGTAGAATTTTGATTGTTAGGTACATCCGTACAGATAAAGATGATACTTGCTTAATGCATCGGCCAGACAGACAGACAGACAGACAGACAGGGATGTTTGAGTACAATGAACCTGCAGCAAGCAGCATAATTAAGCATGTAAGGTCATGAAAAATGATGGAGCAGCAATTCTCTCTGCACCCAGAGGATAGACGGTGCCACCTGGCACATCTATCATGACCAGAACTGCTGAGACTGTGAATGCTGCCAATAACCAATCATCACAAAATGGAGCATGTTCAGTTTTCCCTTACATAGCGAGAATGATCATATTCCGTGCTGTGAAATTGCATGCATTAGTGAAATTAATTCTCTATAAGGCTGCATTTACACTGGCAATTCTGATCCTTTGCCTAATTATTGGCAAAAGATCTGACCTGATTTGTCAGAAGACCAATTAGTGGAGAAAGATCTGAATTGGGTTGCCTGTGTAAATGCAGCCTAAGAAGCTTGCAATGGTTGGTGAATATTTTATGCATATTTGAGAATAATGTGTAGATTCTGTATTGAATAGTAATTACTATTCACAAAGCAATGAGCTACATTGTATCAACACACATGAACGCTTACTTTAGAATTGCTTTGGAATGAATGATTGGCAGGTTGATCAGGAGTATGCATACTGTCATTTTCTCAGCAATCATTGTTATGATAATGTCACC
This sequence comes from Coregonus clupeaformis, assembly GCF_020615455.1. Taxonomy (NCBI): domain Eukaryota; kingdom Metazoa; phylum Chordata; class Actinopteri; order Salmoniformes; family Salmonidae; genus Coregonus; species Coregonus clupeaformis. The sequence continues at coordinate 3,656,884 of NC_059231.1, forward strand.
GTCGTTGTTTTAAGGTGCATGCGATAAACGACCATAAGAAGTAATGTACCATCTACAAACAATGTAGCAGATGTATACAATATTGTCTCTTTCTCTACAGCCTTACGAATGGTCTCCATCATTTTCTTTATACATTTGTAATTATGCTACGAATGTTGTATGCAATGAAACTATGGAGGAAAGGCAAACATTTAATTAGGCTCTCAGAGTGGACTTAATGAATGCATGTTTTGATTTTGAATGATTTATTACCAAAGTGAGATTGCGGTGCCAAATCCTTCATGAGTTTCTGTAAACTTCAAAGGCTTATAACTTCACGTACATGAAATATTGGGTGGCTTTGGGTTAAAATGAAATCTAAAGGGTTTCAATATGTCAAATATTCAAGATGTCTTTTTCCAAAAACTCTCAGTTATTCAAAAAAAAAGAACTCTCAAAGTAGGAGGGCAGCAGTTAGCCTAGCGGGTAAGAGCTTTGGGCCAGTAACTAAAATGTTGCTGGTTCAAATCCCAGAGCCGACCAAGTGAAAAATTATGTTGATCACCCCTTGAGCAAGGCACTTAACACTATTAGCTCTGGATAAGAGTGTCTGCTAAATGACTAGAATGTAAGTAAAGACTTCCAAATCAATGAACAGCTTCAGGCAGGACATAAATAGACAAAGTCTTGACCAACACTTTAAAGGAGAATAGCAACACTGTAGGAAGCTAAGCAAAGAGATGTATTCCCTCCACTAAAAAATGTGCACTGAACATAGAAACATATTTTTTTTTTTTAAGATTTTGATATTGAACAATGTTTATTAGAGGTATGGGTATCGCCATCTTGAATTGCCATAGTAATGACTGAAGCCAATGCGTCATTGGATGGATTGAATGGAGTCATCTCCGTCTAACAATTCAAAGAAGCAGTGGGGCATGTCGAGAACACGGAGAATAATGTTGAGCGTGCGTGGAGAGAGTTCAGATTTTAAAAAGTCAAAGGCGCAGAGGATCATGTTGAGTAGCTGAGAGATAGTTGAAAGCTCAGAGAAACATGTTGCGTGCACAGAAAGTGGAATTGAGAGCAGGACATTACATGTCGGGCACATTTCTGCCTGCTCATGGTATACTTGCCTGTGCCCTCTTGAAATTCACCTGTGCTTGCGCGTTATGATTTCTGTGTGCTCGCAAATCTATAATTACATATTACTCAAATATGACTGGCAGCCTTATTGACCAATCATAGCACTGCTTTTTGTTACAATGCAATTGATTGGCTAGCTAAATGGAAGGCGGGACCCATACAATGTGACCAATTACCATTTGTACATGTTTTTGATGACATCATTTATGTAAAGATTTGCCAGTGGATATCTATAACGGTAGACTCAGTCATTCCAGTTTAGCTATCCCTTTTCTGATTTACATTTACATTTACGTCATTTAGCAGACGCTCTTATCCAGAGCGACTTACAAATTGGTGCATTCACCTTAAAGCCAGTGAGATAAGCACTTTACTGTCACGGTTCAGACAGACGACAAGAGGACCACAATTGCGTCACACCAGAAAGTTTATTAAAACTTAAGGGAAAAGGGAAGTAGGGAGTGAGTGAAGGCTCCAGGGGTTATCCCGTCCAATGTGCTGGGTCTGTGCCCCCCCCCAGTGGCAGCGATGCGTCCGATGACGCCGGTGGTTGGTGGTCCAGAAGTCCTGGGGGAGGAAACACAGACACAACGGGGCGGATGAAACAAGGCAGAAGTACAGTTCAAGGGAAATCCAAATACGTTGTAGCAAGGCAGAAGGCTGGTCAGAGTTACCGGGGTCGAAGAGTAGTCAGGAGTCGTAATGGCAGAAAGCAGGTCTGGTTTTCCTGGGGCAGAAGAGTATCCAAGAATCAGGCAGGTCCGGGGTCACAAAACAAGGGTGAGCCAGAAGCGCGAGCACACAGGTTCCGGGGTGTGAGCTTTGCAGACGATCTGACAAAGGAGAGCTGAAAGACAGGACTTTAAATACTGGGAGAGGTTAGTGGGTAATGCAGCGCAGCTGGCAGAGTAATTAGAGCCGAGCAGAGCAGGGACAGGTGGAGCTAGTTAGGCTGAGTAGAGAGAGAGAGATGAGCAGAGTGGAAGATAGTGGAAACACATTAAGGTGGTAACCCGGTGGAGTGAGAGGGCTCATGACAGAACCCCCCCAAGGGACGGCCCCAGAAGTCCCAAGAGCAACACCACGCCGGGCGGGAGGAGGGGAGCCGGAGGAGGGCTAGAACTCCTCCGAACGGTCCGAGCGAACGCCCTCATCCTCGGAGGAAGCCGGAGGGCCGTGGTCGGGAGATGGGACAGGTCCCGAGACAGGATCAGGCACAGGACAGGAAGCCGAGCGGGCAGGACGGTTAGGGATCCCTCTGGGGCGGCCCCCTACGGATTGCAGGTTGATCAGGATGCCGTTGGTGGAAGGCGGTGATGAGAGTCCTATCCACAATCCGACTAGCTGGCACCCAGGTCCTTTCCTCAGGTCCATAGCCCTCCCAGTCAATGAGGTACTGGAGACCCCTACCCCTCCGTCTGGACCGAAGCAGGCGGCGGACGGTGTAAACCAGACCCCCATCGACGAGCTGTGGAGGAGGAGGACAAGGCGCAGCAGGGACCAGCGGACTCTCATGAATGGGCTTAATCTTAGACACATGGAAAGTGGGGTGCACCCTCATGGAATTAGGCAGTTGGAGCCGGACAGCAGTTGGGCTAATCACTCTTATGATAGGGAATGGGCCAATGAACCGAGGTGCCAACTTCTGCGACTCCACCCTGAGTGGCAGGTTCCTTGACGACAACCACACCCTTTGACCAACATGGTAGGTGGGAGCAGGGATTCTCCGACGGTTGGCCCCGGTAGTGTAGCTGGCAACGGATCTGAGAAGTGTGGCTCGGGCCTGTGACCAGGTGCGGCGACATCGACGGGCAAACGCAAGTGCAGATGGGCAAGTAACCTCCCCTTCCTGACTGGCAAATAGAGGAGGCTGGTATCCATAAACACATTGGAAAGGGGACATACCGATGGCAGAGCAGGTCAGAGAATTGTGTGCGTACTCCACCCATGTCAATTGCTGCGACCAGGAGTGGGGGTTGCGTGAAGTCATGCATCGCAGTGCCTTCTCGAGCTCCTGATTTGCCCGCTCTGACTGCCCATTGGATTGGGGATGGAATCCGGAAGTCAGACTGACTGTGGCTCCCAGCAGGTGACAGAACTCCTTCCAAAAAGCGGAGGAGAATTGTGGACCACGGTCAGAAACTACATCCTTTGGCAGTCCGTGGATCCGGAAGACGTGTTCCAGGACCACCTGGGCGGTCTCCTTGGCGGTTGGGAGCTTGGGGAGGGGAATGAAGTGTGCCATCTTGCTGAATCGGTCAACTATGGTGAGAATGACGGTCTTGCCCCTTGAAGGGGGCAGCCCCGTGACAAAGTCAAGGGCGATGTGAGACCAGGGACGTCTGGGCACAGGCAGGGGCTGCAGCAATCCGGCTGGGGGGCTGGCAGGACGACTTGTGTTGGTTGCAGATGGGGCAGGCTTGGACGAATTCCCGTACATCCTTTCTCAGAGCGGGCCACCAGAACCTCTGGGCGAGCAGGTTGTAAGTGCGGGTGGAGCCAGGGTGACAAGCTAGGCGGGAGTCATGTCCCCACTGAACGACCTGGGACCTTAGGTTTTCGGGGGACAAAAAGGCGGTCAGCTGGGCAAGTGCTGGGACCGGGCTGGTTACGGAGAGCTTCCAGCACCTGTTCCTCAACAGCCCAGGTCAGAGCTGCTACGATGCAGGGACTTGGCAGAATCGACACAGGATCCTTGGAGGGGTTGTCATCCTTCTGGAATTGACGGGAGAGGGCGTCTGGCTTGGTGTTGCGTGATCCAGGCCGGTATGACAGAGTGAAATTAAACCTGGTGAAGAACAGGGCCCAGCGGGACTGCCTGGAGTTCAACCGTTTGGCCGTGCGGATGTACTCCAAGTTCTTATGATCGGTCCAAACGAGAAATGGAATGGTGGACCCCTCCAGCCAGTGACGCCACTCCTCCAAGGCAAGCTTCACAGCCAGCAGCTCTCGGTTCCCTATGTCGTAATTGCACTCAGAGGGGGACAACCGACGTGAGAAAAAGGCACAGGGATGGAGCTTCCTATCCTCCGCAGCCCACTGAGAAATCACAGCACCAACTCCCACATCCGAGGCGTCCACCTCCACAATGAATTGCCGGTCCACGTCAGGCATCTGGAGGATGGGAGCGGAGGTGAACCTTACCTTGAGGGTACTGAAGGCCTTGTCGGCTGCTGGGGTCCAGGTGAAGGGTTGCTTGGTGCTGGTTAGAGCAGTGAGAGGGGCAGCAACGGTACTGTAGTTCGGATAAACTTTCTATAGAAGTTAGCAAACCCCAGAAACTGTTGCAGCTTCTTTCTGTTCTCCGGAACTGGCCATGAAGTGACTGCTGATACTTTGGCAGGATCCATTTGGATACTTCCCTCTGCCACTATGTACCCCAGGAAGGCCACTGTCTTGACGTGAAACTCACATTTCTCTGCCTTGGCGTAGAGGGAATTCTCCAGAAGACGATGAAGGACTTGCTGGACATGGCGGGTGTGTTCAGACAGGTTTCTGGAGTAGATTAAGATGTCATCCAGGTAAACGAAGACAAACTTGTTTAACATGTCCCGCAGTACATCATTCACTAGAGCCTGGAACACAGCAGGAGCATTGGTGAGGCCAAAAGGCATAACCAGATACTCGTAGTGGCCTGTTGGTGTATTGAATGCGGTCTTCCATTCATCTCCCTCCCGGATCCGCACTAGGTGGTAAGCGTTTCTGAGATCCAACTTGGTAAAAACAGTGGCTCCCTGGAGCAACTCAAAAGCAGAGGTGAGCAGAGGGAGAGGGTAACGGTTTTTCACTGTGATGTCGTTGAGTCCCCTGTAGTCGATGCAGGGGCGAAGAGATCCGTCCCTCTTCCCCACAAAGAAGAAGCCAGCACCAGCCGGAGATGAAGATGAACGGATCAATCCTGTGGACAGAGAGTCATTGATGTAGTCCTCCATGGACCTTCTTTCAGGAGCAGACAACGAATAAAGACGGCCCCTTGGAGGGGCTGTTCCAGGGAGGAGGTCGATGGCACAGTCGTACGGTCGGTGAGGGGGCAGAGATGTGGCTCTTGCTTTGTTAAACACTTCTCTGAGACCATGGTAGCATTCTGGGACATGGGAGAGGTCAGGAGCGGAGTTAGTAGGTACTGGCCGAGGGGGTAGTGCGGCAGCAAGCAGGCAGGTTCGGTGGCAGTCCTCTCCCCACTCCCTGATCACCCCGGTCACCCAGTCGAGCTGAGGGTTGTGCCGGCGGAGCCATGGGTAACCCAGGATGAGGGGTTGGCCTGGAGAGGGGAGCAGGTGAAACTGGATAGTTTCTTGATGGTTCCCGGACAGACCCATCAAGACCGGGGCCGTGACATGAGTGACCGATCCGAGTAAGTGTCCGTCCAGTGCCCGGGCAGGAATAGGAGGTGTCAAACGGAGGTTCTCCAGTCCCAGTTGGCGTGCCAGCTTGATGTCCATTATGTTGGCTTCGGCGCCAGAATCCACCAGAGCAGCCAGGGTGTGAGTTGAGTCAGAGAGGCGGAGGTGAACTTGCAGCAAGGGTTTGCGGTCGGAGGACTGGATGGTCATTGAGCTCAACCGGACTCCCCCTATGCCCGGTGAGCTTCGGCTTTTAAAGGGCAGGTTACCACACGATGTCCATCACCTCCACAATAGAGGCAGAGGTTTGAGGTGAAGCGGCGCTGGCGCTCTGCAGGAGTGAGAGAGGCTCGCCCAATCTCCATAGGCTCAGACTGATCAAGCTGACTTGGGTGAGTGGCAGTAGCTGACAGGAGCCCAGTCGGATCTCTCCGAATGCCGGTAGTTGGTGGACCTTGGCGCCCCCCTCTCACGACGACGGGTCTGTATCCTTCTGTCGATCCGGACAGTCAGTGCGATGGCTTCATCAAGAGTGGAAGGCAGTTCATGGGAGACCAACTCGTCCTTGATATAGTCCGCCAAGCTATGGAAGAACGCGTCCACCAACGATGGTGTGTTCCAAGAACTTCGTCTTGCCAGGGTTCGGAAGTCGATGGAATGGTCTGCGACTGTACGTCTGCCTTGTCGAATACTGAACAGTTCACGAGACGCCTCTGCGGTTGGTGAATCCAGGTCAAACACCTTCAGCATCTCCTCAGCAAACAGGTCGAAGGTTGCACATGCGGGGGTTTGACGTTCGAACTCTCCTGTTCCCCAGAGTCGAGCTCGGCCCGTCAGGTGAGTGATGGCATACCCGACCCTAGCCCCCTCCGTGGCGAAGGTCCTTGGCTGCAAGGAGAACTGAAGTCGGCAGCTAGTCAGGAATGGCCGGACCTGGGTAGAATCGCCGTTGAACCGCTCGGGGTTTCCATGTCGGGGGAAGTGTGCGCTGAGTCCATGATGGTCAGATCGTACTGTCACGGTTCAGACAGACGACAAGAGGACCACAATTGCGTCACACCAGAAAGTTTATTAAAACTTAAGGGAAAAGGGAAGTAGGGGAGTGAGTGAAGGCTCCAGGGGTTATCCCGTCCAATGTGCTGGGTCTGTGCCCCCCCCAGTGGCAGCGATGCGTCCGATGACGCCGGTGGTTGGTGGTCCAGAAGTCCTGGGGGGAGGAAACACAGACACAACGGGCGCGGATGAAACAAGGCAGAAGTACAGTTCAAGGGAAATCCAAATACGTTGTAGCAAGGCAGAAGGCTGGTCAGAGTTACCGGGGTCGAAGAGTAGTCAGGAGTCGTAATGGCAGAAAGCAGGTCTGGTTTTCCTGGGGCAGAAGAGTATCCAAGAATCAGGCAGGTCCGGGGTCACAAAACAAGGGTGAGCCAGAAGCGCGAGCACACAGGTTCCGGGTGTGAGCTTTGCAGACGATCTGACAAAGGAGAGCTGAAAGACAGGACTTTAAATACTGGGAGAGGTTAGTGGGTAATGCAGCGCAGCTGGCAGAGTAATTAGAGCCGAGCAGAGCAGGGACAGGTGGAGCTAGTTAGGCTGAGTAGAGAGAGAGAGATGAGCAGAGTGGAAGATAGTGGAAACACATTAAGGTGGTAACCCGGTGGAGTGAGAGGGCTCATGACACTTTACAATGTTTTTTTTTTCATTTTTATTTTATTTTTCTGATGTGAACAGTCATTCCAGTTTAGCTATCCCTTTTCTGATGTGAACAGTCATTACAGTTTAGCTATCCCTTTTCTGATGTGAACAGTCATTCCAGTTTAGCTATCCCTTTTCTGATGTGAACAGTCATTCCAGTTTAGCTATCCCTTTTCTGATGTGAACAGTCATTCCAGTTTAGCTATCCCTTTTCTGATGTGAACAGTCATTCCAGTTTAGCTATCCCTTTTCTGATGTGAACAGTCATTCCAGTTTAGCTATCCCTGTTCTGATGTGAACATTCATTCCAGTTTAGCTATCCCTGTTCTGATGTGAACAGTCATTCCTTCGGATTTAATCTCACTCAATTATTTAATGTCGCCCAGCCATATAGCCACAGGACAATGAGCTAAAAATCTTTGATATAGCTACTAATGTCACACATTGCATTCATCCTAGCTACTGTACTATCAACTGGTTTGCTATATTAGGCAGCTCTAGATGCGATGGGAAAACAAATACATTTATATTATCTATAAAGATTATAAAAAGGCCATTATGTAGCTAGCTAGCTAGCTAGCTTAAACTGTCTGGTCAGGCTGTCTGTTCTGGTCTCTGTTTCACTGCAGCTTAAGCCTGTTGGATGAGCTAGCTAGCTAGGTTGAAACTGCTGGGGAAGAGCTAACTCCCACCATCAGCTGAGTTCATCAATGTAGCTAGCTAATGATTTTAGAAAAAACAACAACATACATGCTACCTATATTTAAAGACTTTCTACTGACTATCGAACACTTTTTGCCAAATGAGTTAGCTAGTTCGTTCCCCTGACTGTTTGTTGATTAATTGGTATTTGAAAAAGTAGCAAAGAGGCTGTTTTTGGACAATTCGGCTGATAAAGAATAGGCTTGTACATGTACACATTAGTGTTTCATTAGTTAGCTAAGTTACTGACTGAGTAGGCACGTTGTTATTCATGTTTTTATTGTTATTTATCACGTCTCCTCCCGTTGCTCCCCTCCGGCGCTCTGATTCGCCAGTCTACTTAGCCACCGGTCTGAGCACACCACCTCGGCAACACCGGAACGGAAACCCAACGCACCCTAATCACCTCCAGCGCACCTGCACCTCATCATCTCATCACCACCCCTATTTAGCCCTGGACTGTTCTGGAAGATGTTGTGTGTGATTGTTTAGCTTTGTGTCGTTTACTCTATCTTTGTCATTGTTTAGTAAACCTTGACCTTGTTAATTCCTGCGTCTGCATCCTGCCTCTTCGTATACTCAGTACTCGTCACAGAATCACACACCAAACGAAAATGGATGCAGCAGGAGTTTCCCAGTGCCTCGACCAGCACCAGCAGCAGCTTGCCCAGTTGAACGCTGCCATGCAGGAAGTGCTCCAAACTCTGCATAATCTGCCCAGCGCTCCGGTTCCACCTCAGGGAGCGGCGAGTGGCCCCAATCCACCTGTTCCCGTGCTATCACCCACTTCTGCGGGAACCCTCGCCCTACCGGAGCGCTATGACGGTAAAACTACTAAATGTAGCGGCTTCCTGCTACAGGTTTCACTTTATCTGGCGTGTCAGCCTGGGGCATATTCACCTGACCAAGCCAGGATAGCGCTGGTGATTTCACTACTTAAAGGAAAGGCGCTGGATTGGGCCACGACAGTCTGGGAAGGAGAGGAGGCAGTGGCGCTTCCCTACCCCACCTTCATCGCTCGGTTCAGGGCGGTGTTTTATCATCCCATGGAGGGAAAGGGCAGGGGTGAGCGTCTCCTCCATCTACAACAGAGAGAGGGGTCCGCGTCCGAGTACGCTCTGAGCTTTCACACGGTGGAGGCGTCTTCCGGCTGGAATGTGCGTGCTCTGCGCACGGCCTTCAGGAGAGGCTTACGGGAGGACATCAAGACGGAACTTGCATGTCGGGACAACGAGATGGACCTTGATACCCTCATCACCACATCCTTCCGTCTTGACGACATGTTGAGAGAGACGCCGTTCCCAACACCTCCCGGAGCCTCGACGCTCAACCCATCTGAACTATGTAAGCCGCCCTGCTTCCGAGTCCTCACCCATTGAGGTGGGCAGCACCCCCTACACCACCACGGACCACCGATCTCCTGGCGGCTCCCTATCTAGCCGGTATGACACACGTCGCCGCTCTGTGAGTGTTACGTCAGTTCCTATCACAAAACCATTGTTTTTAGTTCCCATAACGGTGACTGGTTATTCCTTCTCTTCCATTTCTACTGCAATGATAGATTCCGGATCAGCGGGGAACCTTATAGATAGAGATCTGGTCTCTGAATGGGGGTTGCCCACCGTGCCACTGCCATCTCCGCTACACGTCACCTCACTGGACAATAAAGCCCTTAGATCAGGCACCATTACGCACGTCACTCTCCCCATCACCATCACCATTCCCACACTAGCGGAGCACCACGAGGAGCTGTCATTCCACATCGTCACGTCACCCCTTCACCGGATCGTCTTTGGATTGCCCTGGCTCAGACTACACAACCCCATCATCAATTGGAGCACCAAGAGGATCACAGCCTGGTCCACCTCATGCCGGAAGACCTGCCTGCCGGTGGTTTGTTGTTCCACGTCAGTGGAGAGTCCTGAGTCCACCCTCCAGCCCAACATTCCACGTGAGTATGCAGATCTCTCCGGTGTCTTCTCTTCATTAAAGTCTATGTGTCTCCCTCCTCACAGGCCCTGGGACTGCGCCATTGACCTGCTGGAGGGACAACACCCCCCGAAGAGTCGCATTTACTCCCTCTCCATAGCGGAGACTGAGGCCAAGGAGAAGTATGTGGCGGAGACCCTGAAACAGGGGTTCATCAGACATTCTACTTCTCCTGCCTCCACCAGCTTCTTCTTTGTGGCCAAAAAAGACAGAGGACTGAGACCATGCATTGACTACAGCAGGCTGAATGCAGTCACCACCAAGTACCGGTACCAACTACCCTCTGGTTCCGTCATCCATCGAGCAGCTACGAGGGAACCGGTACTTTACCAAGTTGGACCTGAGGAGTGTCTACAACCTGATCCGAATCCGGGAAGGAGATGAGTGGAAGACGGCATTCAGCACTACTTCAGGCCACTATGAATATTGTGTCATGCCCTACGGCCTCGCCAACGCACATTCTGTGTTCCAGTCCTTCATCAATGACGTGTTCTGGGACATGATGAGTAGACAGGTGGTGGTGTAGATCAACGATATCCTGATCTACTTGGCTACGTTCGAGGAGCACGTCAGGGACATCCGAGCTGTCCTACTGCACACCCAGGATCACAGCCTATTGGTGAAGGGGGAGAAATGCGAATTCCACCAACAGGCCATCTCCTTCCTGGGATACAGGATCAGTCCTCAGGGGGTGTTCATGGAAGAAGTGAAGACTGATGCCGTCAGGTCATGGCCAGTTCCCACCACCATTAAGGGCCTACAGAGCTTCCTGGGCTTCGCTAATTTCTACCGGCGTTTCATCAGGTCCTTCAGCTCCATAGCTGCCCCACTCACCTCTCTCCTTAAGGGTGGGCCTCAGAAGCTGGCCTGGAACCCTGAGGCTGATGCTGCCTTAAAGAGGCTGAACGAGAGGTTCACCACAGTGCCCATCCTAAAACACCCTGATCCATCTCGTCCTTTCATCCTGGAGGTGGACGCATCGGAGGAGGGCGTGTGTGCGATACTCTTTCAGCGGCATGGTAAGCCAGAGAAAATGTATCCCTGTGCCTTTATCTCTAAAAAGCTTACCCCCATAGAGAGGAACTACGGAGTTGGAGACAGGGAGCTGTTGGCGGTGGTCCTCGCTCTGGAGGAATGGAGACACTGGCTGGAGGGCGCAGTCCATCCATTCCGGATTCTTACTGACCACCGGAATTTGGAGAACATAAGGGCAGCGAAACGGATGAACTCTCGTCAAGCCAGGTGGGCCCAATTTCGCACTCCAATTAATTCTGTCCTACTGCCCAGCATCCCAGAATGTGAAGTCCGACACACTGTCCAGGATGCACCATACTGGAGAAAGGAAGAATCTGGAGGGTCCTATCCTGCCCTTATCTCTCATCGTTGCATCTGTCATTTGGGATGCGGCTCAGGAGGACCCAGCGCCTGCCAACGCCCCTCCTGGGCACATGTATGTACCCACCAGTGCCCATGACCGCTTCCTGATCTGGGCACACACTACCCTTACGGCAGGGCACTCTGGTATTACGCGCACCCTGCATTCTCTAGCCCAAAGATATTGGTGGCCCACCTTGGCTTCTGATGTCTCCCACTATGTCAACTCCTTTTCCGTATGTGCCCAAACAAAGACACCTCGGAACGCCCCGGCAGGCAAACTAGTTCCTCTCCCAGTGCCTCAGCGACCTTGGTCACACCTGTCCATAGACTTTGTCACCGACCTTCCACGTTCTGATGGCTTCACCACAGTCATGGTGGTTGTTGATCGGTTCTCCAAATCATGCCGTTTTTTGCCACTAACTGTTCTTCCTTCTGCTCTCCAGGGCGCTGAGGTCCTGTTCCAACCAGTCTTCCGGCATTATGAACTTCCGGAGGACATCGTCTCGGTCCGTGGCCCCCAATTCAACTCCCGAGTGTGGAAGGCTTTCCTGGAGAAGATCGGGGCCACGGCCAGCCTCACTTCCGGGTATAGGCCTCAGTCGAATGGGCAGGTGGAGTGCGTGAACCAGGAGCTGGGGAGGTTTCTTTGTTGCCACTGTCAGGACCGGCAGGGTGAGTGGGTGAGGTTTCTTAACTGGGCAGAATATGCCCAGAACTCCCTCATTCACTCCTCCACGGGGCTCACTCCCTTCCAGTGCGACCTTGGGTACCAGCCGGCCCTGGCCCCTTGGACACCCAGCCAGACCGATGCGCTCGACGAGTGGTTCCACAGGGCCGGACAGGTCTGGGACGCCGCCCATGTCCATCTCCAGAGGGCCATTCGTCGGCAGAAGGACCAAGCCGACCGCCACCGCAGTGAGGCCCCTGTATTCCAGCCTGGGGGTCGTGTCTGGCTGTCCACAAAAAAACCTCCCTCTCCACCTGCCCTGCAAGAAACTGAGCCCCCGGTTTGTGGGGCCGTTTAAGGTCCTCCGGCGGATAAACGTCCTCGGGGTCGTCGTCCTGGCCGGCGACGTCCAGCAGCTGGAGCCGCGTGTCCGGGGGGGGAGGGGGGGTACTGTCACGTCTCCTCCCGTTGCTCTCCTCCAGCGCTCTGATTCGCAGGTCTACTGAGCCAACGGACTGAGCGCACCACCTCGGCAACACCGGAATGGAAACTCAACGCACCTTAATCACCTCCAGCGCACATGCACCTGCACCTCATCTCATCACCCCCCCCCCTATTTAGCCCTGGACTTTTCTGTATGATGTTGTGTTTGATTTGTTAAGCTTCGTGTCGTTTACTCTCTTTGTTCTTGTAAACCTTGACCTTTTTAATTCCTGCGTCTGCGTCCTGCCTCTTCGTGTACTTGTCACGTTATTGCATTTCAGGTGGAGAGGGAGTAAGATCAGTAGAAAGCTGCATGCTGACAGACCAGGAAGAAAGCTTTTGTTGCAGAGCAAAGGTATTACAGTCAATACAATATTGTGTGAATTGCCCATTTATATCATTAGCTCTGACAATAGGTTTGGATTGTTTAGCAACATGAGTAGTAAATACCAACAGAGCTTTGGTGACGAATGGTATGTCACTGAGGTGACTGTATCTATTAGAAGCTTCCCCCATACATTGCATTATATGCCCAGAACCTAATTCACCTATATAAGGTGTGCACCTCTTTTGCCCCTGGTAACTCTTCCCCTTGTTGATCACGGGAGTAATCAATTGATGTGTCACTGATTTGGACCTAGGAGTTGCTTGCACCTGTTCTTTATTTAAAGTGAACGGCACAAGCAGCACTCTTGTCTATGTGAGCTGAGAGCAGCTTGGTTGCAGGGCCGAGGCGACTGAGGAGAGAGTGAGAGCGTGCTGTTGCTGGAGCAGACCAACCAGTTTTCGTTTCGAGAAGAGCTTTATGGAAATTAAGCTAAGTACCTCTCCATAGTTAATTTCCAACAGTTCACCTGATAGCACTGCCTGCCAAAATTCTCTACTGCTTTGGGCTGCACACTCGTTAACGCACCTTCACCATTCTCTACGTTAAGTAGCTTACCCCTCTTTCCATCTGCACAACCGGGGCATATTCCTTTCGATCGCACTGGACAAGTCATTGTGGATTATAGTGACATTTCTGCCTGAACACTCCCAGCTCACATCTCAACTATTTGAGTCACTAGTGTCCCCCCACTGGCTCTTAATACAAAGACGATTGAAATCCTGAACCTTGGTGAATAGACATTGGCCTTTATTGTGACCAGATAACATTACTTGAGCCACTATCCTCTGCTTCTCCATTTATTCTGGTTTAAATTACTGTATCAATCCTTGTTGATTTTCCCATTAAGTTTGTTTAAATCTATTTCCCATTAAGTTTGTTTAAATCTATTTACCGTTTTCCCATTAAGTTTGTTTTTGCTTTGATACGATTATACTCCTTTCCTTAGTTCTATTGTGGCTTCACTGTGATTTATCATTTCATCATTCCTGGAGAGGTATTGTGGTTTATTGTATTTGGCCCTACGGCGCCTCAGTGCAATCTGACAATCTTTGTTTCACTCAGTACAACATCACCCAGGAGAAACCTGCTGCGAACACTGGATTGGATTCCTCAAAGCGTGCCTGTCGTGGGGGGACCACGCAACGTTCCTCAAGGACCTTTTTAAAATAGGAGTTTTAAATGTACATTCAGTGTATATTTTAGTTGACACACGTGTGATGTGTCTGATATATATATATAAACATAAATGTATTCACCCTGGACATGAGACTTGATTTTTAGAACTTTTGAATCATAAACTCTGTGTTGTCTTGATTGTTTAAGTTACCATAGTAGTTAGTAAAAATGTAAAGACCAACAGGCTATGAAAAAGTTATTATTTTGTAACCCAACTATAAAAAATTAACATTAGTCATATACACAGCTTTATTGCATTTAGTCATCCCCCAAATTCGGCCATTGTAAGCCTTGATCGTTGCATCCTTCCTCAGGGAACGGCCTGCTGACAGCTGACAACATGATTTTTTAATGTGCTGCTCCATGGCCCAGCAGACTCACCTGAGGACAGGGGGAAGGATAGATGTTCGTTTTTTATAAAAATCTGGGAGACTTGGAGGGAGAGAGCATGAGTTCTGAAGTACAGTAAATCCAACCAGAGACCCTTGATTATCTGCTATATCACACAGACACACTGATAGCAATAGTGAAGGCCTTGATTATCTGCAATATCACACAGACAGCAATAGTGAAGGTGCATACAGTGGGGGAAAAAAACGTATTTAGTCAGCCACCAATTGTGCAAGTTCTCCCACTTAAAAAGATGAGAGAGGCCTATAATTTTCATCATAGGTACACGTCAACTATGACAGACAAATTGAGAAAAAAATATCCAGAAAATCACATTGTAGGATTTTTAATGAATACATTTGCAAATTATGGTGGAAAATAAGTATTTGGTCACCTACAAACAAGCAAGATTTCTGGCTCTCACAGACCTGTAACTTCTTCTTTAAGAGGCTCCTCTGTCCTCCACTCGTTACCTGTATTAATGGCACCTGTTTGAACTTGTTATCAGTATAAAATACACCTGTCCACAACCTCAAACAGTCACACTCCAAACTCCACTATGGCCAAGACCAAAGAGCTGTCAAAGGACACCAGAAACAAAATTGTAGACCTGCACCAGGCTGGGAAGACTGAATATGCAATAGGTAAGCAGCTTGGTTTGAAGAAATCAACTGTGGGAGCAATTATTAGGAAATGGAAGACATACAAGACCACTGATAATCTCCCTCGATCTGGGGCTCCACGCAAGATCTCACCCCGTGGGGTCAAAATGATCACAAGAACGGTGAGCAAAAATCCCAGAACCACACGGGGGGACCAAGTGAATGACCTGCAGAGAGCTGGGACCAAAGAAACAAAGCCTACCATCAGTAACACACTACGACGCCAGGGACTCAAATCCTGCAGTGCCAGACGTGTCCCCCTGCTTAAGCCAGTACATGTCCAGGCCCGTCTGAAGTTTGCTAGAGTGCATTTGGATGATCCAGAAGAGGATTGGGAGAATGTCATATGGTCAGATGAAACCAAAATAGAACTTTTTGGTAAAAACTCAACTCGTCGTGTTTGGAGGACAAAGAATGCTGAGTTGCATCCAAAGAACACCATACCTACTGTGAAGCATGGGGGTGGAAACATCATGCTTTAGGTATGTTTTTCTGCAAAGGGACCAAGACGACTGATCCGTGTAAAGGAAAGAATGAATGGGGCCATGTATCGTGAGATTTTGAGTGAAAACCTCCTTCCATCTGCAAGGGCATTGAAGATGAAACGTGGCTGGGTCTTTCAGCATGACAATGATCCCAAACACACTGCCCGGGCAACGAAGGAGTGGCTTCGTAAGAAGCATTTCAAGGTCCTGGAGTGGCCTAGCCAGTCTCCAGATCTCAACCCCAAAGAAAATCTTTGGAGGGAGTTGAAAGTCCGTGTTGTCCAGCGACAGCACCAAAACATCACTGCTCTAGAGGAGATCTGCATGGAGGAATGGGCCAAAATACCAGCAACAGTGTGTGAAAACCTTGTGAAGACTTACAGAAAAGGTTTGACCTGTGTCATTGCCAACAAAGGGTATATAACAAAGTATTGAGAAACTTTTGTTATTGACCAAATACTTATTTTCCACCATAATTTGCAAATAAATTCATTAAAAATCCTACAACGTGATTTTCTGGATTTTTTTTCTTCTCATTTTGTCTGTCATTGTTGACGTGTACCTATGATGAAAATTACATGCCTCTCTCATCTTTTTAAGTGGGAGAACTTGCACAATTGGTGGCTGACTAAATTTTTTTTCCCCCACTGTAAGTGTACTATTATGAATGGATCCTACTTCTCTGTGCTCTGGCAGGTATTTGACAAAAGGCTCTGGAGGTCCTTGGAATATTCTGTCTCTGTAGCACCTGGAGAGCGATGGATAGAAGTACTGAGTGTTTGAATGAAAGACCAAGAGAGTTAACGTGTAACAAGTATTACATTGTTTGGGGCCTTTAAATCAGACATGAATGTGTAAAAGACACAGCGACTCAATGTGAGGAGTGTGTTGGGGGAGGTTGTCTGTTAGAAAAGTTGTGAAGAGGTATCAATTGTAAATGTAGAGCGTGTTTCTCCTCACCACACTGCTTCTCCACTCTTCAAACAGTATCAGTAAGGAGCCCAGCGCCTAAGGAGTTGGACCTATAACTGAAAGGTGGCTGCTTCGAATCCTGGGCCAGGCGCTGGAAAAAAGGAGGGAATTGATCTGCTCTACCTGTATTTAGACAATTGTAGTCAAGGCAGCCACAGTTTACACAGGAGTGTACAGGTTTTTGTTCCATCACTCTAGTAACACTTCACTCAACTAATTGTTGTCTAAATTGAAGACCACGATTAGTTGAATGAGATGTTTGCGCTAGGCAGGAATAAAAAAGGTGTACACAATTCAGTCCCCTGGGACTAGGGTTGAAAAATCCAGTAACTTTCCAGAAATCCTGGTTAGAATATTCCAGATGTCCTACTTATTCTATCTAGCTAGCTCTTCCCCAGCAGTTTTAACCTAGTTAGCTACCTAATGGCCTTTTTATTATCTTTATAGATAATACAAATATATACATTTTCCCCTTGCCTCTAGAGCTGCCTAATATAGCAAACCAGTTGATAGTACAGTAGCTAGGATGAATGCAATGTGTGACATTAGTAGCTATATGGGCAACATTAGCTAACATTAGATAATTGAGTGATGAAATCCGAAGGAATGACATCACATCAGAAAAAGGTTTATAGCTAAACTGGATTTGCTGAGTATAACTTACCATTACAGATATCCACTGGCAAATCTTTACCTAAATGAGATCATCAAAAACATGTTGAAATAGCATTAGGCTGAATTAGCTAGCTAGATTTTTTACCTGACAAGAAGTGCCTTGCTGGGAGTCTGCCATGTTGCAATGTGGCTACTGGCGAGGTACTAACCTGAGGATGTTAACATCACGTTGTATGGGTCCCACCTTCCATTTATCTAGCCAATCAATGGCATTATCAATATGATCCTCTCTGCCCTCAACATTTTTTACCTGAACTCTCAACTCTCTCCACACGTGCACCTCGCCTCCACTGGACCTGCAAGGTTTCCAACAACTTTGACACTGCTCTGTCATTGAGATCAGGACAACAATATTAAGGTAAGAAACTGTATGCAATTCGTTTTTATCTTGGTAATTATAATATTTACATATTAGAGTATTTGTTCTGATTGATAAAATGAGTCTATGGAATAAGCCGAGTATATAGTCAGCCAAAGAATGAGACAAGGCAGAACACCGCAGATGTAGAAGGCTGACATAGGTGGATGTTGTGGATTGAGACGCAGCCCATGCGGAAATCTAATTTGCATAATAACAAAATCCCCATAAAAATCTGTCAGTTTAAACTAGATGTCGCACTTCCGCATCTGCAGTGAAAAGTGACGCAGCTAGAGCGGTTGTTTGTCAGACCATGAGACATCCCGAAAATATGTCTTCTCCCAAAATTGTCTGTATCGTCCGAACAGTTTGGCCTACAAACTATTATGACCCCTCTATTATGACCCCTCTCTCTGTCTCTGTCTCTGTCTCTGTCTCTGTCTCTGTCTCTGTCTCTGTCTCTGTCTCTGTCTCTCTCTCTCTCTCTCTCTGTCTCTGTCCCTCTCTCTCTGTCTCTGTCTCTGTCTCTGTCTCTGTCTCTGTCTCTGTCTCTGTCTCTGTCTCTGTCTCTGTCTCTGTCCCTCTCTCTCTGTCTCTGTCTCTGTCTCTGTCTCTGTCTCTGTCTCTCTGTCTCTGTCTCTGTCTCTGTCTCTGTCTCTGTCTCTGTCCCTCTCTCTCTGTCTCTGTCTCTCTGTCTCTGTCTCTGTCTCTCTCTCTCTGTCTCTGTCCCTCTCTCTCTGTCTCTGTCTCTGTCTCTGTCTCTGTCTCTGTCTCTGTCTCTCTGTCTCTCTCAATACAATTCAAGGGGCTTTATTGGCATGGAAACAAATGTTTACATTGCCAAAGCAAGTGAAATAGACAAGAAACAAAAGAGAAATAAACAAGGGAAATAAACAATAAAAATTGAACAGTAAACATTGCACTCACAAAAGTTTTTAAAGAATATAGACATTTAAAAGTGTATATTATTGGCAATTTTGTAACAATGTGCAAATAGTTGAAGTATGAAAGGGAAAATAAATAAAAATATAAATATAGGTTGTATTTACAATGGTGTTTGTGCTACACTGGTTGCCCTTTTCTTGTGGCAACAGGTCACAAATCTTGCTGCTGTGGTGGCACACTGTGGTATTTCACCTAATAGATATGGGAATTTATTTGTTTTCTAATTCTTTATGGGTCTGTGTAATCTGAGAGAAATATGTGTCTCTGATATGGTCATACAGTTGGCAGGAGGTTAGGAAGTGCAACTCGGCTTCCACCTCATTTTGATTTGAAATCTATTACCTTCACAAAAAGGTATAAAAATATAAAAAATAAAACAAATAAAAATAGCCATTGTTTTCAAAACCAGGTCTGCCGATGCCGGACTCTCTTGATAGCAAGAAAATGCTCACTGTTGATTCTTTCCAATGTGTCAAGTAATTATCTTTTGGTGTTCTCATGATTTGGTTGGGTCTAATTGTGTTGCTGTCCTGGGGCTCTCCGCGGTCTGTTTGTGTTTGTGACTGGAGTCCCCGTACAAGCTGGCGGAGGGGACTCTTCTCCAGGTTTATCTCTCTTTAGGTGAGGGCTTTGTTATGGATGGTTTGAAAATCGCTTCCAGGTGACTACCTCATGAAGCTGGTTGAGAGAATGCCAAGAGTGTGCAAAGCTGTCATCAAGGCAAAGGGTGGCTATTTGAATAATCTCAAATATAAAATATATTTTGATTTGTTTAACACTTTTTTGGTTACTGTATAAACAGTATGTTGATGAGGGTGGGGCTCAAGCTGCCATCCTGTCTCACCCCCCAGCCCTGAGGAAAGAAATCTGTGTGTTTATTGCAAATTTTAACCACACACTTGTTGTTTGTGTATGTTTTTCCCCCAACACTGCTTTCCATCAATTTATATAGCAGACCCTCATGTCAAATTGAGTCAAAAGCTTTTTGGAAATCAACAAAGCATGAGAAGCCTTTGCTTTTGTTTTGTTTTGTTTGTCAATAAGGGTGTGCAGGTGATTACGTGGTCTGTCGTATGGTAATTTGTTAAAAAGCCAATTTAACATTTGCTCAGGACAATGTTTTCACTGAGGAAATGTAGAAGTCTGCTGTTAATGATAATGCAGAGGATTTACCCAAGGTTGCTGTTGACGAATATCCTACGGTAGTTATTTGGGTCGAACTTTTCTCCCCTTTTGTGGATTGGGGTGATCAGACCTTGGTTCCAAATATTGGGGAAGATGCCAGAGCTGAGGATGATGTTAAAGAGTTTAAGTATAGCCAATTGGAATTTGTGGTGAATATTTTATCATTTAATTTAGGATACCCTCAACACCACAGGCTTTTTTGGGTTGAAAGGATTGTATTTTGTCCTGTAGTTCATTCAATGTAATTGGAGAATCCAGTGGGTTCTGGTAGTCTTTAATAGCTGACTCTAAGATTTGTAATTGATCATGTATATGTTTTTGCTGTTTGTTCTTTGTTATAAGTCCAAAAAAATCGGAGAAGTGATTTATCCATACACCTCTGTTTTGGATAGATAACTCTTTGTGTTGTTGTTTGTTTAGTGTGTTCCAATTTTCCCAGAAGTGGTTAGATTCTATTGATTCTTCAATTACATTGAGCTGATTTCTGACGTGATGTTCCTTCTTTTTCCTTAGTGTATTTCTGTACTGTTTTAGGGTTTCACCATAATGAAGGCATAGGCTCAGGTTTTCTGGGTCTCTGTGTCTTTGGTTGGATAGGTTCCTCAATTCCTTTCTTAGGTTTTTGAATTCTTCATCAACCCATTTGTCATTGTTGTTCATTTTCTTAGGTTGTCTGGTTTAATGTTTTTAATTTGATAGAGAAGCTGAGAGGTCAAATATACTATTTAGGCTTTCTACTACCAAGTTTACACCTTCACTATTGCAGTGAAACATTTTGTCCAGGAAGTTGTCTAAAAGGGATTTGTTGTTGGCTAATTGTATTTTGGTAGGTTTCTACACTACTTTCCTTCCATCTATAACATTTCTTAATAGTATGCAGTTTGTTTGGCTCTGATGCCTCATAATTGAGTATTGCTCTGTTCAAGTAGGCTGTGATTTTGCTGTGATCTGATAGGGGTGTCAGTGGGCTGACCGTGAAAGCTCTGAGAGACACTGGGTTGAGATTGGTGATAAAGTGGTCTACAGTACTGCTGCCAAGAGATGAGCTGCAGGTGTACCTACTGTAGCAATCCCTTCTAAACCTACCATTGACTATGTACAGTGCCTTGCAAAAGTATTCATCCCCCTTGGCGTTTTTCGTATTTTGTTGCATTACCCTTGGCGTTTTTCGTATTTTGTTGCATTACAACCTGTAATTTAAATGGATTTGTATTTGGATTTCATGTAATGGACACAAAATAGTCCATATAGGTGAAGTGAAATTAAAAAAATAACGTGTTTCAAAAAATTCAAAAAAATAAATAACGGAAAAGTGGTAAGTGCATATGTATTCACCGCCTTCGCTATGAAGCCCCTAAATAAGATCTGGTGCAACCAATTATCTTCAGAAATCACATAATTAGTTAAATAAAGTCCACCTGTGTGCAATCTAAGTGTCACATGATCGGTCACATGATCTCAGTATATATGCACCTGTTCTGTAAGGCCCCGGAGTCTGCAACACCACTAAGCAAGGGGCACCACCAAGGAAGCGACACCATGAAGAACAAGGAGCTCTCCAAACAGGTCAGGAACAAAGTTGTGGAGAAGTACAGATCAGGGTTGGGTTATAAAAAAATATCTGAAACTTTGAACATCCCACGGAGCACCATTTAAATCCATTATAAAAAAATTGAAAGAATATGGCACCACAACAAACCTGCCAAGAGAGGGCTGCCCACCAAAACTCACGGACCAGGCAAGGAGGGCATTAATCAGAGAGGCAACAAAGAGACCAAATATAACCCTGAAGGAGCTGCAAAGCTCCACAGCGGAGATTGGAGTATCTGTCCATAGGACCACTTTAAGCCGCAAGGCAACAAAATAGGAAAAAATACTGAATACTTTCGCAAGCCACTGTACAAATACATCAAACACATGGTTTCCAGGTGTTTGATTCCATTCCATTTGCTCCTTTCCGGTCCCCTCAGCAACCTCCTGTGGTGCAGACCCAGCGTGCAACAGAGCTGCAGGAGTTGTGACCTGTTTTTGTTGGTTGTTTTGTCGTAGTTGTGTCCTGCGGGGCATATTGGGGAGAGAATGCTGTCACCTCCAGGTAGGTGTTTGCCCCCCTGTGTGCTGAGGGTGTCAGGTTCTTGTCCAGTTCTGACATGTAGGTCGCCACAGACTAGTACCTGGGCCTAGAAATGATTGATCTCCCCCTCTAGGATGAAGAAGCTGTCTTCATTAAAGTATGGGGATTCTAGTGGGGGGGTATAGGTAACACACAGGAGACATTTTTCTTATTAATTTCTAGCCATATTTAAACGTTCCTGTTTTATTAGTTAATAGTGGGTTAGATCTGCTCCATACCAAATGAGCATACCTCCTCAGTCTATTCCCTGTTTCACACCTGGTAGTTTGGTGGATGGGACTACTAGCTCTCTGTAACCTAGAGGGCAACCAGTGGGTCCATCTCCTCTATACCATGTTTCTTGTAGGATGACAATGTCTGTATTTCTATTTTCTTTGGTGAAGTCTGGGTTCTTGCTCTTTACTCCAAAGGCAGATGACCTCAAACCTTGTACAGTGGGGAAAAAAAGTATTTAGTCAGCCACCAATTGTGCAAGTTCTCCCACTTAAAAAGATGAGAGAGGCCTGTAATTTTCATCATAGGTACACGTCAACTATGACAGACAAATTGAGAAAAGAAAATCCAGAAAATCACATTGTAGGATTTTTAATGAATTTATTTGCAAATTATGGTGGAAAATAAGTATTTGGTCACCTACAAACAAGCAAGATTTCTGGCTCTCACAGACCTGTAACTTCTTCTTTAAGAGGCTCCTCTGTCCTCCACTCGTTACCTGTATTAATGGCACCTGTTTGAACTTGTTATCAGTATAAAAGACACCTGTCCACAACCTCAAACAGTCACACTCCAAACTCCACTATGGCCAAGACCAAAGAGCTGTCAAAGGACACCAGAAACAAAATTGTAGACCTGCACCAGGCTGGGAAGACTGAATCTGCAATAGGTAAGCAGCTTGGTTTGAAGAAATCAACTGTGGGAGCAATTATTAGGAAATGGAAGACATACAATACCACTGATAATCTCCCTCGATCTGGGGCTCCACGCAAGATCTCACCCCGTGGGGTCAAAATGATCACAAGAACGGTGAGCAAAAATCCCAGAACCACACGGGGGGACCTAGTGAATGACCTGCAGAGAGCTGGGACCAAAGTAACAAAGCCTATCATCAGTAACACACTACGCCGCCAGGGACTCAAATCCTGCAGTGCTAGACGTGTCCCCCTGCTTAAGCCAGTACATGTCCAGGCCCGTCTGAAGTTTGCTAGAGTGCATCCAGAAGAGGATTGGGAGAATGTCATATGGTCAGATGAAACCAAAATATAACTTTTTGGTAAAAACTCAACTCGTCGTGTTTGGAGGACAAAGAATGCTGAGTTGCATCCAAAGAACACCATACCTACTGTGAAGCATGGGAGTGAAAACATCATACTTTGGGGCTGTTTTTCTGCAAAGGGACCAGGACGACTGATCTGTGTAAAGGAAAGAATGAATGGGGCCATGTATCGTGAGATTTTGAGTGAAAACCTCCTTCCATCAGCAAGGGCATTGAAGATGAAACGTGGCTTGGTCTTTCAGCATGACAATGATCCCAAACACACCGCCCGGGCAACGAAGGAGTGGCTTCGTAAGAAGCATTTCAAGGTCCTGGAGTCTCCAGATCTCAACCCCATAGAAAATCTTTGGAGGGAGTTGAAAGTCCGTGTTGCCCAGCGACAGCCCCAAAACATCACTGCTCTAGAGGAGATCTGCATGGAGGAATGGGCCAAAATACCAGCAACAGTGTGTGAAAACCTTGTGAAGACTTACAGAAAACGTTTGACCTGTGTCATTGCCAACAAAGGGTATATAACAAACTTTTGTTATTGACCAAATACTTATTTTCCACCATAATTAGCAAATAAATTCATTAAAAATCCTACAATGTGATTTTCTGGATTTTTTTTCCTCATTTTGTCTGTCATAGTTGACGTGTACCTATGATGAAAATTACAGGCCTCTCTCATCTTTTTAAGTGGGAGAACTTGCACAATTGGTGGCTGACTAAATACTTTTTTTCCCCACTGTATATTCCAGGATGAGATAGTAAAAGCTTTGTGTTCCATAGTGTCCAGTGTTCCATCGTCAATAGAATCTTAAGGATTAAATACTCTCTCTCTCTCTCTCTCTCTCTCTCTCTCTCTCTCTCTCTCTCTCTCTCTCTCTCTCTCTCTCTCTCTCTCTCTCTCTCTCTCTCTCTCTCTCTACATTAATTACTATAGTATGTACTCCAGTTTTATTTTACTACAGTATTTATATTATATAGTTAACTGTAATACTAAAGTGAATACTACAGTACAGTCTGCAAAAACACTACAATGAATACTATAGTATTCCACCATAACATAATATAGTATTTTTTCATGTGAGTTTGTGAGGAGGACGACACTGTAGACATGTCTCCTGTGCACCAGGCAGTCAATAGAAGCTGTCCCCACGGTGTCAAGGACAAACAGAGGCTGGAGAAACTGGACAACATGCTGCTGAGGCTGAGGGACAATCCCACCCTCACCCTCATCGCCTAGTTGAGCCTAAGTGAACTTCAATGTACTGGAAGACTACTCTAGAAATTGTTGGCTTTGTTACAGGAAATATAGAAAAGAATATGAGGTAATTGTTTATGCAAGGGAAAGCAGTAATGCATTGTAGGGGACTGAAATTGTGTTAGGTTGTGGTACTCCAGTGAGTGTGACTCATTGCAGACATAAAGTGCCTTCAGAAAGTATTCACACCCCTTGACTTTTTAAACATTTTGATGTTTTACAGCCTGAATTGAACATGTATTAAATGTACAGTGGCTTGCGAAAGTATTCACCCCCCTTGGCATTTTTCCTATTTTGTTGCCTTACAACCTGGAATTAAAATGGATTATGGGGGGGGGGGGGTTGTATCATTTGATTTACACAACATGCCTACCACTTTGAAGATGCTAAATATTTTTTCTTGTGAAACAAACAAGAAATAAGACAACAAAACAGAAAACTTCAGCGTGCATAACTATTCACCCCCCCAAAGTCAATACTTTGTAGAGCCACCTTTTGCAGCAATTACAGCTGCAAGTCTCTTGGGGTATGTCTCTATAAGCTTGGCACATCTAGCCACTGGGATTTTTGCCCATTCTTCAAGGCAAAACTGCTCCAGCTCCTTCAAGTTGGATGGGTTTCGCTGGTGTACAGCAATCTTTAAGTCATACCACAGATTCTCAATTGGATTGAGGTCTGGGCTTTGACTAGGCCAATCCAATACATTTAAATGTTTCCCCTTAAACCACTCGAGTGTTGCTTTAGCAGTATGCTTAGGGTCATTTTCCTGCTGGAAGGTGAACCTCCGTCCCAGTCTCAAATCTCTGGAAGACTGAAACAGGTTTCCCTCAAGAATTTCCCTGTATTTAGCACCATCTATCATTCCGTCAATTCTGACCAGTTTCCCAGTCCCTGCCGATGAAAAAACTCCCCACAGCAAGATGCTGCCACCACCATGCTTCACTGTGGAGATGGTGTTCTCGGGGTGATGAGAGGTGTTGGGTTTGCGCCAGACATAACGTTTTCCTTGATGGCCAAAAATCTAAATCTTAGTCTCATCTGACCAGACTACCTTATTCTATATGTTTGGGGAGTCTCCCACATGCCTTTTGGCGAACACCAAACGTGTTTGCTTATTTTTTTTCTTTACTCTTCCGTAAAGCCCAGCTCTGTGGAGTGTACAGTTTAAGATGGTCCTATGGACAGATACTCCAATCTCCGCTGTGGAGCTTTGCCCTCCTTGCCTGGTCCGTGAGTTTTGGTGGGCGGCCCTCTCTTGGCAGGTTTGTTGTGATGCCATATTCTTTATATTCTTTAATTGATTTAATGGTGCTCCGTGGGATGTTCAAAGTAAATACTTTTGCAAGGCACTGTAGATGTTTTTGTCACTGGCCTACACACAATACCCCACAATGTCAAAGTGGAATTATGTTTTTCAATTTTTTTTTAAATTCATTAATAATGAAAGCTGATATGTCTTGAGCCAATAAGTATTTAACCCCTTTGTTATGGCAAGTCAAATTTTGCTCAACAAGTCACATAATAAGTTGCATAGTCTCACTCTGTGTGCAATAATCGTGTTTAAAATGCATCTCCGTTCCCTAAACATACATTTATCTGTAAGGTCCCTCAGTTGAGCAGTGAATTCTAAACACAGATTCAACCACAAGACCAGGGAGGTTTTCCAATGCGTCGCAAAGAAGGGCACCTATTGGTAGATGGGTAAAAAATATAAAATAATCTGACATTGAATATCCCTTGGACGAGATGGGTCCCATTATGCCTGGCGAAAACCAAACACTACATTCCACAGTAAGAACATCATACCAAAGATCAAGCATGATGGTGGTGGTGTGATGGTTTGGGGATGCTTTGCTGCCTCAGGAACTGGACGACTTGCCTTAATAGAAGGAACCCTGAATTCTGCTCTGTATCAGAGAATTCTACAGGAGAATGTCAGACCATCCGTCTGTGAGCTGAAGCTGAAGCGCAGCTGGGTCATGCAGCAAGACAATGATCCAAAACACACAATCAAGTCTACATGAAAATTGCTAAAAAGCAACAAACTGGAAGTTTTGGAATGGCCTAGTCAAAGTCCAGACCTAATGCCAATTGAGATGTTGTGGCAGGACTTGAAACGAGCAGTTCATGCTTGAAAACCCACACGTCACTGAGTTAAAGCAGTTCTGCATGGAAGAGTGGGCCAAAATTCCTCCACAGCGATGTGAGAGACTGATCAACAACTACAGGAAGCATTTGGTTGGAGTCATTGCAGCTAAAGGTGGCACAACCAGTTATTGAGTGTAAGGGGGCAATTACTTTTTCACATAGGGGAATTGGGTGTTGCATAACTTTGTTTATGAAATAAATATGTAATTGTTGTGTTATTTGTTCACTTATGTTCCCTTTATCTAATATTAGGTTTTGGTTGAAGATCTGATAACATTCAGTATCACAAATATGCAAAAGTAGAGAAAATTAGAAAGTGGGCAAATACTTTTTCATAGCACTGTATGTAAATGAGATATTTCTGTATTTGATTAGCAATAAAAACATGTTTTAACTTTGTCATTATGGGGTATTGTGTGTAGATGGGTGAGAGAAAACATTTTTAAAAATACATTTAGAGTTCTGGCTGTAACACAACACAATGTGGAATAAGTCACGGGGTATGAGTACTTTCTGAAAGCACTGTAGTCACTAGTAAAGGGACTCCTAGTAACTCAGATCGGCAGTGGTCATTTCGCCAAGACATTTAAGTTGTAAAAGCCAATTATTGTTATTATATGCATTATTATTATCATATTTTGTCATTCCAATTTCCGTTTACTTGCACTTTGTTTTCAGGTTTGAATGAGATGATGTATTCCCCTCAATTAAGTTAATTCAATTAAGTTATTGATTTTTTAATATCATATTACTTCTGTATGTCATTCCTTATCATATGTAAGATGAAATGCCATTTGTAACATGTTTTGGTGCAGATACAGTATGTGTTTAATGTACAATCCGGAGACGAAAGTGTCTGATAACGGAACATTCCATAGAATTCTAGAAAAATACCACCGTTCACTAAAACGTCTGTAACTCTTTCACAGTAAAAGGTGTTATTACTATTCTGATGTCAGATTTGTAATCCTTACAAAATAAGGAAGCCTCAATATGCTCTAAGTTTTTCTCTAGCTCATTAGGAAGTTGTGTAAATGGCAGGTGTTGGGAAAAAACGTAGATTTTCGTATAAGATACACATTTTCACAGGTGTTTTTTCTTGACTGCTTATCATTTGATTGAAGTGGTGCTATTGTATGTCATATAATTTGAAAGGGCTGTTTCGCAGCTTTCAAAATATGTGTCATGTTTTCATATATGGTTGGACACCAGCAGATGTTGCTCATTAATGCACTCAGAGTTCATGGTCTTTCAGACAGTTTTGGGATTCAGCCATGTTTGGGAAATCCTGCCAGTGATGCAACAATGTCAACATGTTGATTTACAGGTACAGTTAGCTGGTGTTCTAAAGCCTAGTGTTTCCATTCCCCTTTAAGCCGAGAACTGCCCATAAAAATGATTAAGTTATAGTGTAAATGTGTGTATTTGTTTCACTCTGAGGCATCACGTGTGTATAGTACTAAAACGTCTGCTTTATTTGTGATAAGAACTTCATTGATTTATTGATTGATTATAATGTGAGTTTAATTGATTCTATGTGTCAATACTTTTGTGTCAATGGTAATGGAACTCCATCAATTGACATGATTGCAGTAAATGGGCAATGGCATCAATATGTAGGTATCAATACCGACAGGATGAAGGCTATAGCCCTTTTCTAATTTATTTTCCAAAGACAATTGGCGTTTCATTACAACTAAATCCAAGATATCAGACCTGTTATCTCCAACCAATTTATAGACCAACACCGCAACACCACACCTCTAGTAAGTCCTTTCATTTCAATTGAAAAGCATAGACTCGATGTCGATACAATGAAAGACATCGGCCCGGTCATTAGAGTCATTCTGTGGTATGGGGAACAACGTAATCGCGAGTCTTTGTAGTTCATCAAATGGAGGCAATCTCTGTAAAAGCACTCTGTCACTCATCAGGGGGGAAGAGACCAAAACAAACCTTTAAGTTTGATGGCTTCAGTGAAGGTTGATTGTGACCAATATGTTTGGACTAAAGAGGCAAGTTAAAAAGCAGGGGAAATGAAACCCTTAGCTCTGTTATCACACTTTCATTGTAGCTCAATGCACCTTTAACCCATTAATGTCCATAAATGTCCTAGTACACATGTTCTCTGAGATGACTAATGGAAAAATCTGTTGACAAGTTAATAAGCTATTTATTGTATTTCAAAAGTGACATTGAATTGTGTATGGTTCTCAACACAACCAAATATCAACGCTTGAAGGCTATTTAAAATATGGTGGATAGTACCATCTGTGCCACTGACTTAGTCTGGCTTTAATTCCAGTTTGTCTACAAATAAATAATTGATATGTTGGAATCACATCTCCATCTCAACCAAAAATGTAAGTTAAAGAATAGGACTAAATCAAATCAACCTTTACATTTAGTCCTATTCTTTTAACTTTGATTTTTGGTTGAGATGTAGACGTGAATTCAACATATCACTTATTAATTTTGCTAATCCAAGTTTATCATTTTAAAAGGCTAATTGATCATTAGAAAACCATTCTGCAATTATGTTAGCACAGCTGAAAACTGTTGTGCTGATTAAAGAAGCATAAAAACTGGCCTTCTTGAGACTAGTTGTGTATCTGGAGCATCATCAATTGTGGGTTCGATTACAGGCTCAAAATGGCCAGAAACAAATAACTTTCTTCTGAAACTCGTCTCTCTATTCTTGTTCTGAGAAATGAAGGCTATTCCATGCGAGAAATTGCCAAGAAACTGAAGATCTCGTACAACGCTGTGTACTACTCCCTTCACAGAACTGCGCAAACTGGCTCTAACCAGAATAGAAAGAGGAGTGGGAGGCCCCGGTGCACACCTGAGCAAGAGGACAAATACATTAGAGCGTCTGGTTTGAGAAGCAGACGCCTTACAGGTCCTCAACTGGCAGCTTCATTAAATAGCACCCGCAAAACACCAGTCTCAACGTCAACATTGAAGAGGCGACTCTGGGATGCTGACCTTCTAGGCAGAGTTGCAAAGAAAAAGCCATATCTAAGACTGGCCAATAAAAAGAAAATATTAAGATGGGCAAAAGAACTCAGACCCTGGACAGAGGAAGATTGGAAAAAAGTGTTATGGACAGACGAATCGAAGTTTGAGGTGTTCGGATCACAAAGAAGAACATTTGTGAGATGCAGACCAAATAAAAATATGCTGGAGGAGTGCTTGATGCCATCTGTCAAGCATGGTGGAGGCAATGTGATGGTCTGGGGTGCTTTGGTGGTGGTAAAGTGGGAGATTTGTACAGTATAAAAGGGATCTTGAAGAAGGAAGGCTATCACTCCATTTTGCAACGCCATGCCATACCCTGTGGACGGCGCATGATTGGAGCCAATTTCCTCCTACAATAGGACTATGACCCAAAGCACAGCTCCAAACTATGCAATAACTATTTAGGGTAGGGAATAAGCAGTCAGCTGGTATTCTGTCTATAATGGAGTGGCCAGCACAGTCACCAGATCTCAACCCTATTGAGCTGTTGTGGGAGCAGCTTGACCATATGGTACATAAGAAGTGCCCATTTTACGTACCATATGTGGGAGGTGCTTCAGGAAGCATGGGGTGAAATCTCTTCAGATTACCTCAACAAATTGACAACTAGACTGCCAAAGCTCTGCAAGGCTGTAATTGCTGCAAATGGAGGATTCTTTGACGAAAGCAGTTTCAAGAACACAATTATTGTTTCAATTAAAAATCATTATTTCTACCCTTGTCAATGACTATATTTCCTATGCATTTTGCTATATTTCCTATTCAAACTCATTTCATGTATGTTTTCATGGAAAACAAGGACATTTCTAAGTGACCCCAAACTTTTCAATGGTAGTGTAGGTAGGGATAAAGTGACTAGGCAACGGGAGAGAAAATGAACAGAAACAGCAGTATGTGATGAGTCAAAAGAGAGAAGTGCAAAAAGGGTCAATGCAGATATTCTGGGTAAATATTGGTTAACTATTTAATTAACTATTTAGCAGTCTCATAGCTTGGGGGTAGAAGCTGTTCAGGGTCCTGTTGGTTCTAGACTTGGTGCATCGGTACCGCTTGCTGTGCAATGGCAGAGAGAACAGTTTATGACTTGGGTGGCTGGAATCTTTGACAAATTTTAGGGCCTATCTCTGACACCTCCTGGTATAGAACGCCTGGCAGGGAGCTCGGCCCCAGTGATGTATGGTTGGATGCCAAACAGTTGCCATACCAAGCAGTGATGCAGCCAGTCAAGAAGCTCTAAATGGTGTAGCTATATAACTTTTTGAGGATCTGAGGGCCCATGCCAAATCTTTTCAGCCTCCTGTGGGGGCTCTACATGACTGTGTTGATGTGTGTGGACCATGATAGTTTCTTAGTGATGTGGACACCAAGGAACTTGATGCTCTCGACCTGTTCCACAACAGCCCTGTCGACGTGGAAGGGGACTAAGCACGCATCCCTGAGAGGCCAACGAGTTGAGGGTCAGCTTGGCAGATGTGTGGTTGGCTACCTTCACCACCTGGGGAAGTTCAGGATTCAGTTGCAGAGGGAGGTGTAGACAATGAACAGCATACTCACGTAGGTGTTTCTTTTGTCCAGGTGGGAAAGGGTGGAGTGCAATAGAGATTGCATGATCTGTGGATCTGTTGGGGTGGTATAGGTATTGGAGTGGGTCCAGGATGTCTGGGATGGTGGTGTTGATGTGAGCCATGACCAACCTTTCAAAGCATTTCATGGCTACTTATGTGAGTGCTACGGTGCGATAGTCATTTAGACAGGTTACGTTGCTGTTCTTGGGCACAGGGACTATGGAGGTCTGCATGAAACATGTAGGTATTACAGACTGGGTCAAGGAGAGGTTGAAAATGTCAGTGAGTACACCTACTACTACTACCTACTGGTAATCCATCTGGCCCTGCGGTCTTGTGAATGTTAACCTGTTTAAAGGTCTTGCTCACATCGGCTACGGAGAGCGTGATCACACTGTCGTCCAGAACAGCTGGAACTCTCATGCATAGTTCAGTGTTGCTTGCCTCGAAGCAGGCATAGAAAGTATAGCTCATCTGGTAGGCTGGCGTGACTGGACGGCTAGTGGCTGGGTTTCCCTTTGTAATCCGTGATAGTTTGCAAGCCCTGTCACATGTAGAAGGATACGATCTGGTTCTGTATTGACACTTTGCCTGCTTGATGGTTTGTCGAAGGGCGTAGCGGGATTTCTTATAAGTATCCGGATTAGTGACCCGCTCATTGAAAGTGGCAGCTCTAGCCTTTAGCTCAGTGCGGATGTTGCATCTAATCCATGGCTTCTGGTTGGGATATGTATGGACTGTTACTGTGGGGAGGTCTTCGTCAATGCATATTAATGAAGCCGGTGACTGATGTGGTAAACTCCTCAATGCCATCGGATGAATCCCGGAACATATTCCAGTCTGTGCTAGCGAAACGGTCCTGTAGTTTAGCATCCGCTTCATTGGACCACTTCCGTATTGTGCGTGTAACTGGTACTTCCTGTTTGAGTTTTTGCTTGTTTTTCGCCTCGAGTTGCATTGGTGACATGCTGTTAGAAATGAGGTAAAACGTATTAAAGTTTTCATGCATTAAAGTCACCAGCCACTACGAGCGCCGCTTGTGGCCTTATACAGCTCGTTGAGTGCGGCCTTAGTGCCAGCATCAGTTTGTGGTGGTAAATAGACAGCTACGAAAAATATAGATGAAAACTCTCTTTGTAAATAGTGTGGTGTACAGCTTATCAAATCAAATAATCAAATCAAATTGTATTTGTCACTTGCGCCGAATACAACAGGTGTAGACCTTACTGTGAAATGCTTACTTACAAGCCCTTAACCAACAATGCAGTTCAAGAAATAGAGTTAAGACAATATTTACTAAATAAACAAAAGTAAAAAATGTAATAAAAAGTAACACAATAAAATAACAATAACGAGGCTATATACAGGGGTTACCGGTACCGAGTCAATGTGCGGGGGTACAGGTTAGTCGAGGTAATTTGTACATGTAGGTAGGGGTAAAGTGACATAGTTAATAAACAGCGAGTAACAGCAGTGTAAAAATTGTCAATTTAAATAATCTGGGTGGCCATTTGATTAATTGTTCAGCTGTCTTATGGCTTGGGGGTAGAAGCTGTTAAGGTGCCTTTTGGACCTAGAGTTGGTGCTCTGGTACCGCTTGCCGTGCGGTAGCATAGAGAACATGCAGTATTCTAGTTTATCCCGTTTATTCTCCAGTGATTGCGCGTTCGCCAATAGAACAGCGGGTAGAGGTGATTTATCCACTCTCCGACGTAGTCTTGTCAGGTATCCCACATGCCGGCCTCTATAGCGCTGATTTGGGCGTGGTCCACGATAATCAATATGTCTTTCGCCGCCGTCTCATTGAAGTAGACGTCCTCGTCCAAATGGAGGTTAGTGATCGCTGTTTGATGTCCAGAAGCTCTTTTCCGTCATAGGAAACGATGGCTAAAACATTACGTACAAATAAAGTTAAGATCAGCACCCAAAAATACACAAAATAGCACAATTGATCGGGAGCCTGTAAAATGGCCGCCATTCCCTCAGGCGCCATTATATGATATGACATGCTTTTCACACACAATGCAAGATGAGTCTTCAGGCAATTAGCGCAGCTGCTGCTGCAAATCAATACTCTTAAATTATAGATGACCTCGTTAATTGATTTTGCTGCAGTGTAAGGAGTGTGTCTGGTTACGTTGGATATGCAGGTGTCTAGGACTGCATTAGAGTCTCATGTATGATGTCCTTGGGATATCTCCTCCATGCTAATGACATGATGCTGCATGTCTATAATAATCACATGGTGTCTGTGTCTATCATGATCCATGGGCATTAGAAGAGGACAGCGGAAGATATGATGACAATCTTACAATCCGTCTTGAGCAACATAGAATGTCTCTCTCTCTCTTTCTATATTTTATGCCCTTCCATCTTTCGTAGACTAGAAGGTTGACCTCACTAGTTTGTTCAAAAGTGAATCCCACCCTTTTGCTTTTTAATGGGTGTTGTGTGTCAAATGTTTTGACACGTCACCTGCTCTCCTCTGCCTCTCTCCCTCGTCATCCGGTTGGTTCTCCCCAGGGGCAGATCTGTTCATCCAGCCATCCACACAAATCA
Organism: Coregonus clupeaformis; assembly: GCF_020615455.1. NCBI lineage: Eukaryota > Metazoa > Chordata > Actinopteri > Salmoniformes > Salmonidae > Coregonus > Coregonus clupeaformis. The sequence continues at coordinate 3,690,447 of NC_059231.1, forward strand.
CCTGATGCTCCCTACTCCTCTCACTGCAGAGACCATCTCAAGCCCCAACGGAAAGCATCTCAAGTTTCTCTGGCTGCCTTCGAGCCTCGATGAGCCAGCCCACGATCACATCCTGACCTTTCAGTCAAAAGAGCCATTTGGGGCTAGTAAAGCTCACTCTGGTACATCCTGCCCTGTCACAACCAGTCAGCTCTCACTCTACCCCCATCAACAGTATCATACCACTCATATCCATGAGGGGAATCCGGAGGCGGCACATAGATTCGACTAGCATCTATATACTCAGCTGAGTGCACAACCACTGTGCGCTGTGAGGTTTCCACTACCATGTGGGGATCTGTCATTTTCCTCCTTCAAGTTGCCAAGATGCTGAGTCTGTCCAGCAAGAGGGGGGCTTTGTTAAAAGCATTTTCTATCCCGTTATTTTGTTAATATCTCTTGCTGGAACCACAGACAGGGGGGGATTTTGGTGGTGGTCTTGGCACCTCTCCTCAACAAGCTAATGCAAGGTTTTTCATCCCACCCCTCATGTGGCATCAGAGGAGGATAAAAGCGGTCTTTCCGGCCATTGCACTGTGCCACTGGGAGTGCAGAAAACCAGCCAGGAAATGGAGTAGAAGTGAGGACAAGAGGGTGAAAGCGTACCCGACTGCCTACTCCAGCTGTGATGAGCCCCTGTTTGCAATAGTGGCCCAGGGGACAGATTATGCAATTTTCTACCTTCCCAAAGGCCCGTCCCCCACCGCAAATCAGCATGTCAATGTCCTTAGTAAAGAGGAACTAAATTGACATGGGTTCTGCAGAAGATTAAAAAGCTAAAAAAAACATACAATTTGACTTCCCTGGAGAGCTGCTATGAATGCTACTGTCAGTCGTAGTGAAGAGATAACAACAGTTCTGCTCCAGTTCAACTCTATTCGATAAATTGTATTAGTAACACTGTGGTTCCTCAGTGAAATAGCTAGTAGACTTTGTGAGTTGAATCAAATCAAAACATACTGTGCGATAGAACGCACTCGTAAACTTCTCGCATAATTAGGTGGAATTGACATAGCCAGCACATTTCCAAAACAAACCAATTGATCTAGAACTTTCATCAAAGCTATGTTTCTAAAGCTGTGAAGCTGGCACAACTTATGCCCCCGTTTCACAGCTCGAAATATATTTCAGTTACACAGTCACTCCTTAAATTAGTTATATTTCAGTCACACAGTCACTCCTTACATTAGTTTTATTTCAGTCAGTTACACAGTCACTCCTTACATTAGTTTTATTTCAGTCAGTTACACAGTCACTCCTTACATTAGTTTTATTTCAGTCAGTTACACAGTCACTCCTTACATTAGTTTTATTTCAGTCAGATACACAGTCACTCCTTACATTCATTTTATTTCAGTCAGTTACAGTCACTCCTTACATTTGTTTTATTTCAGTCAGTTACACAGTCACTCTTTACATTCATTGTCACTCCTCTTCTCATCTTAGCAAGTTGCATTTGACATTTTTCTTCTTGAGAACTATATGATGATAGTTAAAGCATACTGTCAAGTTATTATTTCTGAAATTTTTCAAGGGGACTTCCTATGAAAATGGAAACAAGGACAACCAGTTTAGAGAGTCTGTTTGTCTCTATATAAGACTGTAATTTGGTTAGAGAAAATTCAGGAAGCCTTAAAACTGATGCCTTAAAAAAAAAATTGGCATTCAAACACAGCACTACAATTTACCTTGCAACCTTCCTCTCTGTGATGTTTGTTTGATAGAGATCAGATTAACATTGTTGTTAATGTTCTAATTTACTGCTATTTCAATTATTCCCATCGGGACATCATGTTAATGAACACCGCCCAGTCAATACAGAGATTGCAGGACTCCCGTCTGCTCCACGGCTAATTAAAGGAGCTCTCTGTACTTAATGAGAAACTTGTCCTTCACCCAGTCAGTAAACAAGACAAACACCCAGGACTCTACACAACGCACAGACAATGTGTCACGTGGTTGACCATTCTGAGGGTTCTACACAAGACTATAATGTGGTTGACCATTCAAATGGAACTGTAACAAACTTGCATGAACCACACAAATTGGCAGAAATAACTTGGTGGTTGAAATATTAGTGTATTGATAGCAAAATCATAAGCAGCAAAGCAACAAAAGAATGATTAACTAAACAATAAATATATGGTCGCAGTTGTAAATGAGGACTTGTTCTCAACTGGCTTACCTGGTTAAATAAAGATGAAATAAAAAAAAATATTAAATTTAAAAAATAGTCCTGTCAGAGCCAAAGTCCAAAAAGAGAATCTACAATGTTTTTTGTTTTTTTTATAAGGGAGAAAAGAGGACTAGAAGCAAACGCTAGGGTTGTCACTAGTTACCACAGCCACAGTCATAAAGCCTGCCTATTTCTACAATTCATCTTCTTAAAATGTGATTTAAACCTAACCTTAACCCTATTAACCACACTGCTAACCTTATGTCTAACCCTGACCTTAAAAGCTACGTTTTGTTTTCATACATTTTTACTATATTGCCAAATTCAAGATGGCACCTGTGGGTTGGACATGCTTCCAACCACGCCCATGCCTGCAGCATTAAAAGTATACTGCCTCATAGGCAACCTTTATTAATCCAGGTTAGTCTCATTGATATAAAATCTATTTTTCAAGAGATAGTGTTGCATAGTGACAACTTCTTGGCAATAATGAGGGTTCTATTAACAGGAGCCGTGGAGCACCGGTCTATGGCCTGTGGCGTGAACGGGTAAAAGCGCCCTTCTCAAATCGAACAGTTATCTGTGCCGCTCGGTCATGTTGTCAACAAGGCAGCATGGTGCATCGTTTAGAAACATAACATCTCTTCTACATAAAATATATGTTAGAATTTTCTAACTAGTTCTCATTGGGAAGGCAGACAAAGCACTTTTTATCAAAAGCAATCACTTTTGCATGTGAAAACACGGAATCCTATTCATTACTCCACGTGCTTAATCTAGCCTAGGCTATGTCATTTTTGCTTTGAGACAACTTCGCCGTGGGCTTTGAGCGCAGCACCTGGCTCATGCCCAGGAGGCAGCCTCAATATGCAATCTGGATCAGAAGCTCATAGCAGTGGAGCATGACTTTTTTCGCAGTAAGTTAACTTCATCTTAAAAGTTGAATCTTTAAAGTTTACTGTTTTAAGACAAAGTATAACTTTCCCACATTAAATCAACTTTATTTCATTTATTTCTCAAATAAAATGAAGATCACACCCATAAATCATGAGATTGACTCTAAAACCATATTTTACAAGTATATTGTAGATCTTAAAAGCTGGCTCACTACAATATCGTAATACATTTGAAAGTAATATCCGTGAATCAGGAAATTGTAATTGATTCAAGGTTTGTTATAGTTTTATCACAGGGATTAAATATGGACTTAAATATCTTCAGCTGAGCAACTAGAGTAGGCACACATTTCATTTCCATCAATGCACTGACACGTACCTAAATCAAAGAAAAGGTGAGCAATCTCCCAGGGCCCTGCGACTTGGTTGTAAAGTAGCTAGTGTTTTGTGCAGTTTGGCTATTGGACCTGATTCTAGAGATTGGTTTTTACTCTTGAGCAGTCCAGAGCAGAGCTGCATCCTGGGGGTTTTTCCTAGTTGACTGACACCCCCATCCATCGTCTGGTTTGTCGTAGTCCAATCCTAGGTGACAGAACTGTGAGTGTCTTAAAGCTGTCCGTGATGTACAGAATTAGCCTTCAGACCAGTGATAGTGGAACCAGACTGCCCGAGTAACATAGCAACTGATGACCTTTGAAAAAGCCCAACTTCATAGTGGGAATCCGTTTTCAGAGGTGCATAGGCTACAGAAGTCTGATATGAGAAATCGGTTGATGTGCCCTTGAGCAAGGCACTTAAACATAATTGCTCCTGTAAGTCGCTATGGATAAGAGCGTCTGCCAAATGACTAAAATGTAAATGTAATCTTTTAGGGAAGAGGGACAATGTCAATGACTGTCTATCCCTCTTCTGGTGAAATTTTTTTTTGTTACAGAAGACAGGTAAAGTATATAAAAGGAACAGGAAAGACAGCTGATATCACAAGAGAGACAAGGTTCAAATATGTTCACTCTAACCGTACTTATGAAGAGCAAAGTGCGTAACATGAAAGCATGTCATGTGGCTTTTTGGCAGCATTTTCCAAAAGTAAACATTGTGTTCCATTGTGAACACTTGGGCTTGCTGCACAGAGGTTTGGGGAAGTTGTGGTAGAAGGTAAAATAAACAAAACAGACATCAATCTTTCACCTGGCATCACCCTTTGGTAATAATGTTTTTGTCCTGGGGCAGTAGCAGGTCTGATTGATGATCCAATGTGATTGTTTTCATCCATCATGTCTTGAGAGGCCAGGTAAGGAGCCAGGCAGGAGGAAACGAAGAAATCACAGGCTAACCCGTGATTGAACATTGTGGGGGGAGCAAATGTCAAGCCAACCCTCTCTGTCTGGAGCCTGGTTTGATATGGTTGTGGTGATAGCTGCTCTTGTGATCACACTTTTTGTTTAACAAAAAAAAACTATACATTGATGTGCAGTGGCTTTCTAATCTTTATCTCTTGTTTGTCTTTGTTTTTCACACGCTGCTTATATATTTATATATTTTCTAAATCGTCCCCAAGTTCAATTCCAACTGGAGTGGCACCTCAATCATTAGTGAATGATGAGAATCAGTTGATAATTTGATGGGCACACTCAGTAAAAGTGGTCATTCTTAGACATACTGTGAGAACCTGGTCTCACAGCATTTCGTATTATTCTGTATGTAAATCCAAGAAACTCGATTTAGTATAATATGTAAAGTTTAGAACAGTATGTATTAATTTGTGGATGTTCATCTTCCATATCGAATTATATGTTATGAATTACAATTCGTATTAAACAGTACCAGTCAAAAGTTTGGACACGCCCTCTCAATCCAGGGTTTTTCTTTATTTTTACTATTTTCTACATTGTAGAATAATAGTGAAGACATCAAAACAATGAAATAACACATATGGAATCATGTACTAACCAAACAACTGTTAAACAAATCAAAATATATTTTATATTTGAGATTCTTCAAATAGCCACCATTTGCCTTGATGACAGCTTTGCACACTCTTGGCATTCTCTCAACCAGCTTCACCTGTAATGCTTTTCCAATGGTCTTGAAGGAGCTCCCACATATGCTGAGCACTTGTTGGCTGCTTTTCCTTCACTCTGCGGTCCGACTCATCCCAAACCATCTTTATTGGGTTGAGGTCGGGGGATTATGGAGGCCAGGTCATCTGATGCAGCACTCCATCACTCTCCTTCTTGGTAAAATAACCCTTACACAGCCCGGAGGTGTGTTGGGTCATTGTCTTGTTGAAAAACAAATGATAGTCCCACTAAGCCCAAAACAGATGGGATGGCGTATCGCTGCAGAATGCTGTGGTAGCCATGCTCGTTAGGTGTGCCTTGAATTCTAAATAAATCACAGACAGTGTCACCACCAAAGCACCCCCACACCATAACACCTCCTCCTCCATGCTTTACGGTGGGAACTACACATGCAGAGATCATCTGTTCATCCACACCGCGTCTCACAAAGACACAGCGGTTGGAACCAAAAATCTCAAATTTGGACTCCAGACCAAATGACACATTTCCACCGGTCTAATGTCCATTGCTCGTGTTCCTTGGCCCAAGCAAGTCTCTTCTTCTTATTGGTGTCCTTTAGTAGTGGTCTCTTTGCAGTAATTCGACCATGGAGGCCTGATTCACACAATCTCCTCTGAACAGTTGGTGTTGAGATGTGTCTGTTACTTCAACTCTGTGAAGCATTTATTTGGGCTGCAATTTCTGAGGCTGGTAACTCTAATGAACGTATCCTCTGCAGCAGAGGTAACTCTGGGTCTTCCTTTCCTTTGGCGGTCCTCGTGAGAGCCAGTTTCATCATAGCACTTGATGGTTTTTGCGACTGCACTTGCAGAAACTTTCAAAGTTCTTGAAATGTTCAGTATTGACTGAGCTTCATGTCTTAAATAATAATGGACTTTTGTTTCTCTTTGCTTATTTGAACTGTTCTTGCCATAATATGGACTTGGTCTTTTACCAAATAGAGCTATCTTCTGTATACCCCCCCTACCTTGTCACAACACAACTAATTGGCTCAAACGCATTAAGAAGGAAATAAATTCCACAAATTAACTTTTAAGAAGGCACACCTGTTAATTGAAATGAAGCTGGTTGAGAGAATGCCAAGAGTGTGCAAAGCTGTCATCAAGGCAAAAGGTGGCTATTTGAAGAATCTCAAATATATATATATATATATATATATATATATATATATATATATATAAATATATATGGAGACTGTATACTGCCAAAAATAAAGGGTTAAATACATGTAAAAAATAAATAATAATAATAATAATAATAATAATAATAATGTTTCCTAATCAGATATAGGACAGACACTTCAGAACAAACTTCCTTTAGATGTTGTTTTGGGACTATCTGTTGTTCCATGTAGTGAATCTGTTATTCAATGCTTTTGTATGGGCTAATAGCAGTAAGGCCCTCCAAAAAATGTCATCAAATTATTTTGTATATCAATCAATCAAATGTATTTATAAAGCCCTTTTTACATCAGCAATGTCACAAAGTGCTATACAGAAACCCAGCCTAAAACCTCAAACAGCAAGCAATGCAGATGTAGAAGCACGGTGTCTAGGAAAAACTCCCTAGAAAGGCAGAAACCTAGGAAAAAACCTAGAGAGGAACCAGGCTCTGAAGGGTGGCCAGTCCCCTTCTGGCTGTGCCGGGTGGAGATCTACTCAGGGTTTTCTAAAGCTAGCCAGCTTCAGTTAGCTTCACATTCCAGGTCAGGCTTCATCCGTACTACGACGGTGGATATTGCTTGTCCGCCTGCCGCTAACTCTAACAGGCTTGTAACTGTGCGTGCATTGTCGCACATGGCTAGTCTTCAGCAGGATATGGTGTGAAATAGACTTTTAAAAGTGCTGTCTATATTTTATTACTTATTGTTAATGCCGACTTTGGTGTGCTTTGGTGTGCTTATCAATGCACGAGCACTCCTATCGATAAAATAATAATTGTAAGTTTAAAACGCATTTTGTCATTACTAAGTGTTTAATATGATATATTTTCACATTACTACATAACATTTTAAAAAATTGATTAATTAATATTTAGTCAGTAGTCTTCCTCAAATGAAGGGGATGATGACAATCTTTGCCAGAGGGAGGGAATCTGATCTCATTGGTCCTCAACTCCTGGTTCAGTCATTTCATTTAGGATAATTGGAGGTACAGTGAGGGAAAAAAGTATTTGATCCCCTGCTGATTTTGTACGTTTGCCCACTGACAAAGAAATGATCAGCCTTTAATTTATATGGTACGTTTATTTGAACAGTGGGAGACAGAATACAAAAAAAAAAATCCAGAAAAACGCATGTCAAAATGTAATAAATTGATTTGCATTTTAATGAGGGAAATAAGTATTTGACCCCCTCTCAATCAGAAATATTTCTGGCTCCCTGGTGTCTTTTATACAGGTAACGAGCTGAGATTAGGAGCACACTCTTAAAGGGAGTGCTCCTAATCTCAGCTTGTCACCTGTACAAAAGACACTTGTCCACAGAAGCAATCAATCAATCAGATTCCAAACTCTCCACCATGGCCAAGACCAAAGAGCAGTTGGTGTGATTATTCGCAAATGGAAGAAACACAAAAGAATTGTCAATCTCCCTCGGCCTGGGGTTCCATGCAAGATCTCACCTCATGGAGTTGCAATGATCATGAGAACGGTGAGGAATCAGCCCAGAACTACACGGGAGGATCTTGTCAATGGTCTCAAGGCAGCTGGGACCATAGTCACCAAGAAAACAATTGGTAACACACTACGCCGTGAAGGACTGAAATCCTGCAGCGCCCGCAAGGTCCCCCGGCTCAAGAAAGCACATATACATGCCCGTCTGAAATGTGCCAATGAACATCTGAATGATTCAGAGGAGAACTGGGTGAAAGTGTTGTGGTCAGATGAGACCAAAATCAAGCTCTTTGGCATCAACTCAACTCGCCGTGTTTGGAGGAGGAGGAATGCTGCCTATGACCCCAAGAACACCATCCCCACCGTCAAACATGGAGGTGGAAACATTATGCTTTGGGGGTGTGTTTCTGCTAAGGGGACAGGACAACTTCACCCCATCAAAGGGACGATGGACGGGGCCATGTACCGTCAAATCTTGGGTGAGAACCTCCTTCCCTCAGCCAGGGCATTGAAAATGGGTCGTGGATGGGTATTCCAGCATGACAATGACCCAAAACATATGGCCAAGGCAACAAAGGAGTGGCTCAAGAAGAAGCACATTAAGGTCCTGGAGTGGCCTAGCCAGTCTCCAGACCTTAATTCCATTGAAAATCTGTGGAGGGAGCTGAAGGTTCGAGTTGCCAAACGTCAGCCTCGAAACCTTCATGACTTGGAGAAGATCTGTAAAGAGGAGTAGGACAAAATCCCTCCTGAGATGTGTGCAAACCTGGTGGCCAACTACAAGAAACGTCTGACCTCTGTGATTGCCAACAAGGGTTTTGCAACCAAGTACTAAGTCATGTTTTGCAGAGGGGTCAAATACTTATTTCCCTCATTAAAATGCAAATCAATTCATAACATTTTTGACATGCGTTTTTTCTGGATTTTTTTGTTGTTATTCTGTCTCTCACTGTTCAAATAAACCTACCATTAAAATTATAGACTGCATTTCTTTGTCAGTGGGCAAACGTACAAAATCAGCAGGGGATCAAATACTTTGTTCCCTCCCTGTAGCTGTGTGTTAGCCTGTCCCAGAGCAGGTTCGTTCTGAAGGATTAGTTGCCATAGAAATTTACCTGGCTAAAAGGTGAGCCACTTTCGTATTACCGGTTATTCCGAGTTGAACTCAGAATTGCCCAAAGTTACCTCGCTAACTCCTCAAACCTGCTTCGTAGGATACCTCTCGGGCCAGCGCTGAATCAATATTGAATATAATTCACAGCTGATTGCTGTCATCATATTATCGATCAAAATGATTGATGCAGGCTGTCTATGCAATGGTGTATCAGTTTGCACATGTTAAGAATACTCCATTCCAATGTCATGTTAGAAATATGAGTGGGATTTGAAAATGAGACACATTTCAGTGTTGTTGGAAACCCCAACAGAAGATATACAACCAGCACAAGACCATCCAGTTACTGAAATTACAGTAGGTAATGGAGCGGTGCACCTGTTGTAGAGTGCAGTGGGCCTGAAGCTTCCCATCCACTCTACTGCTTGCTCTAGTAAACCAACGGTTCTATTTTTGGAAAGGCATTTAAGATTGAATTAACACACAAACAAATGCATACCAGCGAGCTGAGATTATTCGATTTATACTGCACATTTAACAGGCTTTTAGCACATTACAAATTCATTGCAACAGGAGGATGGGTAGATAATTACACAATTAATAAATTGCAATCCATTACATTCTGGATGCAGGGTTATAATGAAAACCTAGCCAAATAAGGACCTGTCAAATTGTTTGTGTATACAAACAACACGATTAATTGCCCTATTTTCTGCAACAAGGGCAATTCGTAACTCAATTTGAGTTATGCTTAGATATTGACAATGTAGTGTTGCTTTGGCCTTGCTCAATTAATGTGACTTAAAATTGAGTGCAAAAAAATAAGTCAATAAATACTAGAAATGAATATCTGACTGAATGACATTGTGTTAAACTATCTGGGAGCGAGTTTTCTTTCTCTATGTGTGGCATGCTTTATTATCTACAAGTAACAGATATGTATCCCTATGCTACAGTGTCAGCAGATCTGAAACACAATAGGTGTACTAGGACCATGTGAATTCCAACCAGAGGAGGCTGGTGGGAGGAGCAATAGGAGGAACGGGCTCATTGTAATGACTGGAATGGATTCAATGGAATGGAGTCAAACATGTGGTTTCCATATGTTTGATGTGTTTGATACTGTTCCATTTATTCCATTCCAGCCATTACAATGAGCCCATCCTCCAATAGCTCCTCCCACCAGCCTCCTCTGATTCCAACAGGCAACCTCTCTCAATCATGTTTTGACAGCAACTCTTGAATTTAATAGTGCAACAGTATTGCTTCCGTCCTTCTCCTCGCCCCAACCTGGGCTTGAGCCAGGGACCCTCTGCACACATCGACAACAGTCAGCCTTCGAAGCACTGTTACCTATTGCTCCACAAAAGCCACGGCCCTTGCAGAGCAAGGGAAACAACTACTTCAAGGTCTCAGAGCGAGTGACATCACCGATTGAAACGCTATTAGCGCGCACAGCTAACTAGCTAGCTACTTCACACCGGTTAAAATATCATGGGTGGCGGTGTATCTGGCATAATGAAGGAACTTCCCACTGGGCACACACTGGTTGACTCAACATTTTTTCCCACGTCATTTCAATGAAATTAAGTTGAACCAACGTGGAATAGGCGTTGAATTGACGTCTGTGCCCAGTGGGTTGTGTTAGATTAAGCCATCAGAGACCGTGACATTCGAGAGTACCATGGTCAAAATGAACTTATCCAAGACCAGGGGATTGTGTCTCACATAAATGTTTGTATTCAGGCAAAGCTGAACAAATGATGTTGAGAGAACAGCTCTTAACCATTGCTTGCTTTGCTAAGTAGAAATGTATCATATTTTCCTGGATTGTGGTTACTGCAGTGACTCATATGTTCCTGGATTGTGGTTACTGCTGTGACTCATATGTTCCCGGATTGTGGTTACTGCAGTGACTCATATGTTCCTGGATTGTGGTTACTGCATGGATTGTGGTTACTGCAGTGACTCATTTGTTCCTGGATTGTGGTTACTGCAGTGACTCATATGTTCCCGGATTGTGGTTACTGCATGGATTGTGGTTACTGCAGTGACTCATATGTTCCTGGATTGTGGTTACTGCAGTGACTCATATGTTCCTGGATTGTGGTTACTGCATGGATTGTGGTTACTGCAGTGACTCATATTTTCCTGGATTGTGGTTACTGCAGTGACTCATATGTTCCTGGATTGTGGTTACTGCAGTGACTCATATGTTCCTGAATTGTGGTTACTGCAGTGACTCATATGTTCCTGGATTGTGGTTACTGCAGTGACTCATATGTTCCTGGATTGTGGTTACTGCAGTGACTCATATGTTTCTGGATTGTGGTTACTGCAGTGACTCATATGTTCCTGGATTGTGGTTACTGCAGTGACTCATATGTTCCCGGATTGTGGTTACTGCAGTGACTCATATGTTCCTGGATTGTGGTTACTGCATGGATTGTGGTTACTGCAGTGACTCATATGTTCCTGAATTGTGGTTACTGCAGTGACTCATATGTTCCTGGATTGTGGTTACTGCATGGATTGTGGTAACTGCAGTGACTCATATGTTCCTGGATTGTGGTTACTGCAGTGACTCATATGTTTCCGGAATGTGGTTACTGCAGTGACTCATATGTTCCTGGATTGTGGCTACTGCAGTGACTCATATGTTCCTGGATTGTGGTTACTGCAGTGACTCATATGTTCCCGGATTGTGGTTACTGCAGTGACTCATATGTTCCTGGATTGTGGTTACTGCATGGATTGTGGTTACTGCAGTGACTCATATGTTCCTGGATTGTGGTTACTACATGGATTGTGGTTACTGCAGTGACTCATATGTTCCTGGATTGTGGTTACTGCAGTGACTCATATGTTCCCGGATCGTGGTTACATCAGTGACTCATATGTTCCTGGATTGTGGTTACTGCAGTGACTCATATGTTCCTGGATTGTGGTTACTGCAGTGACTCATATGTTCCTGGATTGTGGTTACTGCAGTGATTCATATGTTCCTGGATTGTGGTTACTGCATTGACCTCTTTTCTTGCTTCTGCTACCGACATCCAAGTTTCAAACTGTAACCTTAGTAACAGTGTTATGCTTGGCCTCAGAAAACACTCTTTGGGAATCAAATAGGCCTACATTTGCTGGATACTATAATTCTCTTCCATTCTCTTAAAATGTGTAATGCTGAGTTACCATTTGCCAGTAAATGTATTGAGTGATTTTTTTTTTTTTTTGCTCCAGCAATTACCTGAGGAGACAAAAACATGAGTAAATTGCTGATGCTTGTGGTTAGGTACCATGCTTTATGTTAGCGGCACAGTGTTCATAACAGTTATTATTTAAATGGGGATGTGACACAATAAATCATGAGTCTGATAATGCATAAATTCAAGGTTTTAATGGAATTGCACGTGCTTGCCTTAAGAATATATTATACAAGCAGTGTTTTGAGAAATATGTGGCTAGGTAATATAGGTAATACTGGAAATGAAGGTTGAAAACACAAGCTATCATATTCAAGGTGAGGCCATAAATGAATACCACTTAAAGGGGTAGTCCACACAATAAATTCCACGTAGATGGTGCCAATCAGTCCTACTAATTTCTGCTTGAGGCCTTCAGATTTCTCCTAACACGTATAGTAGGAGACAGACAACAGGTAGCAGAGAATATGGACTCAGCTTGACTTGAAACCATTGTATGGTGAACTACCTCTTTAAGAGCCTTCTTAAAGGTTCAGCATTCAGTCGCTTAAAAGTAATTCAAGCAATACCAATTTATAGAGCTCAAAGGAGACCTCATTAATAAAGGAGATTTTTTGATCGTTGTTGTTGAATTTGGGATTGATCTTGGATATTTTGCATAATTTCCTTTCAGATATTTTGCTCATGAAACATACCCCATTTATCACAAAGATGGCAACCCTCAACTTTATTCATCAATAAGGCAGAAACTCTTAAAATGAAAAAGTTAAATTGTTTTTTATTTCATTCATCTCACAGCTGCAGAGGAAGCGATTAAGATCAAATACCAGAACTTTATAGGCTCACATCACACACAGGAATATTAATAATTAATCATACATAGTATTGAATATTTTAATAATTATTACATCTTAATAATCAACTTGTTTAAAAATTAAACATCACATATATGAAAAGAAAGCTGGAATGAAACAACGTGTGGAATCCTGTGTGATATCTCATGTTTCATACAGTGTTCAATCAAGGCATTGATTTTTATGGTCAAATTAAGTGACACAATTAACACCTACAAATAATTACACTGAAGTAACTTTTGTAAGACATCACAGTACAGTTTAAATATATATTACAAATAGAAATCCTATATGGATGGTGTTAAAATAGAGATGGGAGGTGTTGAATGGAATTGAAGGATGGGACTAATAACAACTAACAACACATAATAACAAGATAACTAATATATGTAAGCATACTGTGTCCATAATAAGTATATAGGTTGTAGGTTGGGAGCTTTTGTGAAAGAGCACAGTTAGAAAGATATGGCATATAGAAGCAAACTGGAAGGACATCATGAAAATGATTGGAGAGGTTGAGAGTAGAAGAAGTTCAGGAGAAAAAACAAACAAAATATAATTATTGTAAAATTGATTGTGTCCATAAAATGTAGATAGTAAGTATAAGCTGGAAGTAGAGGCCTAAGCATTGTTGTTCACTAGTTTACTCCAAGTAGGGAAAGGGTGGCGGGGTTGGAAAGTAATGAAGGGGAATATATATATATATTTTTTTTTTTAAAGGATATGTATGTGTATGTATGTATGTGTGTGTGTATGTATGTGTGTGTGTGTATATGTATATATATATATATATATATATATACATGTATATGTATATATATGTGTATGTATGTATATATACAGTGGGATTTTTTAAAATAATATATGTATATGTATATATATGTGTATGTATGTATGTACATATACAGTGGGGGAAAAAAATATTTAGTCAACCACCAATTGTGCAAGTTCTCCCACTTAAAAAGATGAGAGAGGCCTGTAATTTTCATCATAGGTACACGTCAACTATGAAAGACAAAATGAGAAAAAAAAATCCAGAAAATCACATTGTAGGATTTTTAATGAATTTATTTCCAAATTATGGTGGAAAATAAGTATTTGGTCAATAACAAAAGTTTCTCAATACTTTGTTATATACCCTTTGTTGGTCCTCTGTAGCTCAGCTGGTAGAGCACGGCGCTTGTAACGCCAAGGTAGTGGGTTCGATCCCCGGGACCACCCATACACAAAAAAAATGTGTGCACGCATGACTGTAAGTCGCTTTGGATAAAAGCGTCTGCTAAATGGCATATTATATTATTATTATGACACAGGTCAAACGATTTCTGTAAGTCTTCACAAGGATTTCACACACTGTTGCTGGTATTTTGGCCCATTCCTCCATGCAGATCTCCTCTAGAGCAGTGATGTTTTGGGGCTGTCGCTGGGCAACACAGACTTTCAACTCCCTCCAAAGATTTTCTATGGGGTTGAGATCTGGAGACTGGCTAGGCCACTCCAGGACCTTGAAATGCTTCTTACGAAGCCACTCCTTCGTTGCCCGGGCGGTGTGTTTGGGATCATTGTCATGCTGAAAGACCCAGCCACGTTTCATCTTCAATGCCCTTGCTGATGGAAGGAGGTTTTCACTCAAAAATCTCACGATACATGGCCCCATTCATTCTTTCCTTTACACGGATCAGTCATCCTGGTCCCTTTGCAGAAAAAACAGCCCCAAAGCATGATGTTTCCACCCCCATGCTTCACAGTAGGTATGGTGTTATTTGGATGCAACTCAGCATTCTTTGTCCTCCAAACACGAAGAGTTGAGTTTTTACCAAAAAGTTCTATTTTGGTTTCATCTGACCATATGACATTCTCCCAATCCTCTTCTGGATCATCCAAATGCACTCTAGCAAACTTCAGACGGGCCTGGACATGTACTGGCTTAAGCAGGGGGACACTTCTGGCACTGCAGGATTTGTTACTTTGGTCCCAGCTCTCTGCAGGTCATTCACTAGGTCCCCCCGTGTGGTTCTGGGATTTTTGCTCACCGTTCTTGTGATCATTTTGACCCCACGGGGTGAGATCTTGCATGGAGCCCCAGATCGAGGGAGATTATCAGTTTTCTTGTATGTCTTCCATTTCCTAATACTTGCTCCCACAGTTGATTTCTTCAAACCAAGCTGCTTACCTATTGCAGATTCAGTCTTCCCAGCCTGGTGCAGGTCTACAATTTTGTTTCTGGTGTCCTTTGACAGCTCTTTGGTCTTGGCCATAGTGGAGTTTGGAGTGTGACTGTTTGAGGTTGTGGACAGGTGTCTTTTATACTGATAACAAGTTCAAACAGGTGCCATTAATACGGGTAACGAGTGGAGGACAGAGGAGCCTCTTAAAGAAGAAGTTACAGGTCTGTGAGAGCCAGAAATCTTGCTTGTTTGTAGGTGATCAAATACTTATTTTCCACCATAATTTGCAAATAAATTTATTTAAAATCCTACAATGTGATTTTCTGGATTTCTTTTCTTCTCAATTTGTCTGTCATATTTGACGTGTACCTATGATGAAAATTACAGGCCTCTCTCATCTTTTTAAGTGGGAGAACTTGCACAATTGGTGGCTGACTAAATACTTTTTTTCCCCACTGTATATAACATGGGGGATTGGAAGTGATGCAGACAATTACATTGATGGAAGTTACAATATATCTGCAATATTAAGCTGATCTATCAAAAAATTAAATATATAAGAAAAAAATAAAATAAAATGAAGAAAATGACACAATAATAATGAAAAAAATATTTATTACACTGAAGTTGGCCTAAAAAAAAATATTAGCTAAAGGAGAAAAGTTGGTGTGTATCTTATGAATTTATTATGGTAAGTACAGTACTTTCCCAGCATGCCCCTGACTTGTCTTTCCTGAGGGGAAGAGAAGTCAGAAATGATCTGTTGGTAGTCCAGTAGCCATTCCCTCACACACTGGCTGTATATCTGGCCGGAGAAGCAACCTTAAAATAGTCTGATCAAGGGCAGAATAGAAATCGACTCCTCATTAAATCTGTGAGGCTGTAAAAACCGTAGGTCCTTCAGGACTGACCAAGGACTGCCTTTATGCTATGGCTCAACCTTTTTTAAAATTTCCCCTGGTCTATGATCAGAGTGACCATTATTTAATGGCACCGTGCCTTATGAATCCACCGCATGGGTATATTTCACTCACATGGATCTGGGTCTGCAAAACTAGCTAGAGGACAAAGCATCACTCAGTGTAACAGTCCTTTAGCTGGAAACTATGTTGGCAGTATTTCAAATGACCTCTGTTCATCAGGCAGTGTTTGGGAAAGAGGCCATGCACCATCCAGTTTCATTCCCTCATGGATGGTAACTGTGCTTGTCTTATCAGCAGCTTTCTGTCTATTAGTGTGACAAAGGTACATCATTAAAAGTGATATCTGTGCTTACAGTGCCTGCGTCCTCTTGATGTGTTTCCAAATCAAGTTTTGAATATCAAAGTGACTTGATGGGAAACTCAAAAAACGTTTTGGCTAAATTTGCTTAATATTCAACAACAAAAATCCCTTCTTAGGAATACTGTTATAATTTAAATCACAAGATGCTATAAATAAAGCTCCTAGAAGTCCAGTATGATGATTTGACTCTGAAAGTTTGTTAAACAGATAGGGAGGCAGCTAAATAATTATATATATTTTCCCTTCCCTTATTTCCACTTTTCCCTTTGACCGTGAAGTAAGAGGGATAACATGTATATTTAGCTGATAAACTCCCAGATGCAAGCAGGTCCATTAAGGTGGTAGGGAACAGGGCTGAGCAGCTCTCTCAGGTCCTTCCGGTAGGACTCTCCTTCCCCTTTTTCCCCATGTTCTTAAGTGCTAACAGCCACAGCCAATGTTCACGCTTCATTTCATTTCATTATCGCGTCTCATTCGCCTCGTCGCCTCAGTTCCCATGCTACCCTTTCATCTCAGCATGTATAAATCACTCATAGACAGCAGCCATAATAGGTGGTTTCTAATCCAAGGTTTGTGAAACCAATTTACTGTCCTCCCAAAATAATTTTCTAGAGAGAAAACGCACTACTGTGCATGTATGCACGCTAGATGCTATTTATTTCATGCCTCACCTGTAATTTTCACATGTGGTTTTCACACACGCATACGTGCATAATGATTATATGCATACATTTCATCTCAATTATGATCATGATAATGATTATGGTGATGATGATACTGTATGTGGGCAGCAAAACATTTAACACAAATCGTCCATTGATATCAAGACATGGTTTATGCAAAGGCTTGAGATACTCATATATATATATATATATATATATATATATATATATATATATATATATATATATATATATATATATATATCTCAACTAAAGACTTGGCCAAGTATGATTAAGGTTGTTTTTGGGATAAGAAAGGAAAATGACACAAACCTCAGTGGGTATACGGGGTAACGTCTAAAGGTCACTGTTTCCTTGGCCCCTCATACCTCATCATTTGGAGGTTTCACTGAATGTCACCTGGTCAAATGGAGCATGGGGTTGGCTTCCCCACACCAGATCTTAGAAAACTAATGGCCTAGTGTTCTGATCAATAACATACAGCCTAGCAGACCAAACCATTCCTTGTCCTTTAATTTCCTGCTGACTTTGACTTCATCCAACCTGGAAATTGTAGCTGCCATAAAATGTATCTCTCAAATAACGATTGCTTTCTCCTTCACAGGTTTCTCAACAGGGGACCCGCTGTGTGTGCAGGTTTTCATTTCAACCAAACCGTTCTGAGTTTAACAAGGTTCAATTAAATGGCCACAGTTGGACTATTCAAAGTATTACCGGTAGCTATTTGAAAGCTTCCAGTTGTTATTTTAATTTCGGACACTATTTCAAAGGCATATTGTGAGTCAGACTGTTACCCTTAAGCATTTTGACTTACTAATTAGTGTCTAATTGATGCTGAGCAGGAATAAAACTCATTATACGCACTGAGAAGTACAAATGTAGGCCTATTAGACTCTAAATTACTGGCTTGTTTGGTTCATAGGACCATAATAGAGATCAAGAATACTGAAGCAACATATATTATCCTTCAGGAGAGATTAAAATTGTAAAAATACTCCATTTCAAAGCTTAAGTTTTTATTACACTGTGTCTTTAAACTGCCTTATCAATGACGTGAGAAAGTAGTGGTGGATGTAGTTGTCTTCCATTGGCAGAAAAGGTGTGACTTTGTCTAAAAAGTCTAGCGAAATTGATCTGGCACAAAGTGACGGATATTGCAAGAGTCTACTTATTAAAGGAGACATCTAATCCCTCCAGCTGACCCCTATCAAGCTCCTATCAGTGTTGCTTACAACAGTCACTGCCAATAGTCTAATGGCACATGGCATTGTCCAGTAGGACCTTGCTAGGCCTTCACATTTTGTCATACCAGTCTGCCTCAGACCACTGGATACAAGGAGAGAGTTTAAATTAAACACGGTTCACTCCAGGGTCATTGTGGACATTTGGAAAGGATTAAAGATGGCAAGATTTAAAGGTATACTGATCATGTGGATGTCTAAGGATCTTGTGCAAAAAGTACTTTTAACAGAAATACCTGTGTGATATATGAGGACATGACCGTTAGGGAGAAAGACCTCAGGAGAAAGGCCAAGGCTTTTACAGTTAGGCCGTCATAATAGTGCATAAGCCTTACACAATTACACCAATTCACAGACAACCTCCTCAGAACACTTGACCACTGTGTAAAGTACATCAGTCGGTGAGAAATGTGCTCCACTTTACTGTGGCAAGCTAATTATTAATGTGCTGTCATAATTGCATCCGAGCATGCAGCCTCGACCTCCCAGAACTCCTTAAGTACACTCCAGCCATTTTAATTTAACAGTCAGCTAGCTTCACACTCTGGAATTGGGTGGCATGCTAACTATCATGGATTCAAACTTTTGGAACGGTAACTTTCAAACCAATTGTTTATTGTCATTTGATTTAAAATATTATCGCCGCCATAGAAAACATATTCAGTGTGCAGACACCTCTGTTTACTGTAAAACTTTAATTGTTCACATTTTCTGAAAATAAAACAATTTAAACAAAATAATTTGAATGCAATTAGAGTTTAATCAGTTCTTCAAGTCAGATTACCACAAATATTATTCAATCATCATATGAGACAATCAGTCTAAATAGTTTTGAATTGTTTACCATAACGTAAGTTTACATCATAAGCATTGTCATGATCGTTTATGGAAGATACGGACCAAGGCGCAGCGTGATAAGCGTACATTTTATTAAGTACTTAACTCACGACAAAACAACAAACAAACGAAACGTGAAGTCTTAGGTTACACGAAACAAACCTTAACGGAACAAGATCCCACACCGACTAGTGCCAAACAGGCTGCCTAAGTATGGTCCCCAATCAGAGAAAACGAGATACAGCTGCCTCTGATTGGGAACCACCCTGGCCAACATAGATCTAAACGATCTAGAACATCAACATAGAAAATATAACACAGAAACTACACACCCTGGCTCAACATTTCAGAGTCCCCAGAGCCAGGGCGTGACAGTACCCCCCCCCCCAAAGGCGCGGACTGCGACCGCGCCACACAAACACAACAGGGTAGGGGCCGGGTGGGCATTCCGCCTTGGAGGCGGATCCGGCTCCGGGCGTGATGACCACTTTCTCTCCACCTCCCCGTTGCGCCCCTGATCTGGTCTGGCACCGCTGACTGGAGCTGGACCCGACGACGGTGGATCAAACCGTACAGGCTCCGGACTGGAGCCGCTGGCCGGAGCTGGACTGGACACCGGTGGAGCGGATTGCTCTGGCTCCGGAGTGGATCCGCTGACTGGAGTTGGACCGGACCCCGGTGGAGCGGATTGCTCTGGCTCCGGAGTGGAGCAGCTTACCGGTGCCGGACCAGGCCTGGGAACACGCACCACTGGCTTGGTGCGGGGAGCAGGAACAGGCCGGGCTGGACTGGGAACACGCACCACTGTCTTGGTGCGGGGAGCCGGAACGGGCCGGGCCGGACTGTGGAGGCGGACTGGAGGTCTGGAGCGGAGAGCTGACACAACCCGTCCTGGCTGAATGCCTACTTCCACACAATACGTGTGAGGCATCAGCACAGGACGTACGGGGCTGTGCACTCGTACTGGCGCTACAGCACGTGGCACTGGCGCAGGATATACGGGACCGAGGAGGCGTACTGGAGACCACGAGCGTGGAGCCGGCACACCCCGTCCTGGCTGAATGCCCATCTTTGCACGACACATGCGTGGTGCTAGCACAGGACGTACAGGACTGTGCCGGAACACTCACGGCACAGTACGTGGCTCCGCATAACACGGAGCCTGCCCAGTCACACGCTTCCTAGCCTGAGTACGGGGAGTTGGCTCTGCTCTAACCCTAGGCTCCGCCAACCACCCTTTTAGCCCCCCCAAAAATGTTCTTGGGGCTGTCTCTCGGGCTTCCTCCTCGGCCGGTACCCTCTGCGTTGCCGCTGCTCCTCTCTATAGCGCGCCTCCACAGTCACCTCCCAAGGACGGCGATCCATTCCGGCCTGAATCTCCTCACAAGTCCAGGATCCCTTCCCGTCCAGGATCTCCTCCCAGGTCCAGGCTGTCTGTTCCTGGACACGCTGCTTGGTCCTCTTTTGGTGGGATCTTCTGTCACAATCGTTTATGGAAGATACGGACCAAGGCGCAGCGTGATAAGCGTACATTTTATTAAGTACTTAACTCACGACAAAACAACAAACAAACGAAGTGTGAAGTCCTAGGTTACACGAAACAAACCTTAACGGAACAAGATACCACACCGACTAGTGCCAAACAGGCTGCCTAAGTATGGTCCCCAATCAGAGACAACGAGATACAGCTGCCTCTGATTGGGAACCACCCTGGCCAACATAGATCTAAACAATCTAGAACATCAACATAGAAATATAACACAGAAACTACACACCCTGGCTCAACATTTCAGAGTCCCCAGAGCCAGGGCGTGACAAGCATATAGTTGGCACTTGGCTAGGTACTTCTGCTGTTCTGCTTCTGACAACAAGCAGAATACCTCAAGCTGAGTATTCAGACAATGTAATCGGAAGCTACTGTAGCAAGAGAGGCAAGTATTTGATTGCAGGGAATTGTTTCCTCTATCCCCATGCTCTGCTGAATATTGCTAATTTCAAGGCACACTAAATCTAATCCATTTAAAACAGAATCAAAAACTGTCCATATCAGAGGAGAGAAAACTAAAAACCTGTCTTGTCTGATAATGAGAATAATTCCCCAGTTCAATCAAGTGCAGACACAGCTGTAATGTGTATGCCGTATCAGAGGTGTTAAATGCATTGAATTGACCTGTTTGTTCCTCTGATTACAATTCACTTTTCATTCTGAATAAATGGACCCTTGCATAAAAATTTGACGGATACAGGATTGATAGTAGTTAATGTATTCAAATCAAGTCAAATCAAATTGTATCTGTCACATGCGCCGAATACAACAGGTGTAGACCTTGCCGTGAAATGCTTACTTACAAGCCCTTAACCAACAATGCAGTTCAAGAAATAGAGTTAAGAAAATATTTACTAAATAAACTAAAGTAAACAAACAAAAAGTAACTGAGTCAATGTGCGGGGGAACAGCTTGGTCGAGGTAATTTGTACATGTAGGTAAGGGTAAAGTGACTATGCATAGATAATAAACAGCGAGTAGCAGCAGTGTAAAAACAAATAGGGGGGGTCAATGTAAATAGTCCGGGTGGCCATTTGATTAATTGTTCAGCATTCTTATGGCTTGGGAGTAGAAGCTGTTAAGCAGCCTTTTGGACCTACACTTAACGCTCCAGTACAACTTGCCGTGCAGTAGCAGAGAGAACAGTCTATGAATTGGGTGACTTTTTTGGGCCTTCCTCTGACACTGCATAGTATATACAGTGGGGAGAACAAGTATTTGATACACTGCCGATTTTGCAGGTTTTCCTACTTACAAAGCATGTAGAGGTCTGTAATTTTATCATAGGTACACTTCAACTGTGAGAGACGGAATCTAAAACAAAAATCCTGAAAATGACATTGTATGATTTTTAAGTAAGTATTTTGCATTTTATTTCATTAAACAAGTATTTGATACATCAGAAAAGCAGAACTTAATATTTGGTACAGAAACCTTTGTTTGCAATTACAGAGATCATACGTTTCCTGTAGGTCTTGACCAGGTTTGCACACACTGCAGCAAGGATTTTGGCCCACTCCTCCATACAGACCTTCTTCAGATCCTTCAGGTTTCGGGGCTGTCGCTGGACTTTCAGCTCCCTCCAAAGATTTTCTATTGGGTTCAGGTCTGGAGACTGGCTAGGCCACTCCAGGACCTTGAGATGCTTCTTACGGAGCCATTCCTTAGTTGCCCTGGCTGTGTGTTTCGGGTCGTTGTCATGCTGGAAGACCCAGCCACGACCCATCTTCAATGCTCTTACTGAGGGAAGGAGGTTGTTGGCCAAGATATCGCGATACATGGCCCCATCCATCCTCCCCTCAATACGGTGCAGTCATCCTGTCCCCTTTGCAGAAAAGCATCCCCAAAGAATGATGTTTCCACCTCCATGCTTCACGGTTGGGATGGTGTTCTTGGGGTTGTACTCATCCTTCTTCTTCCTCCAAACACGGCGAGTGGAGTTCAGACCAAAAAAATCTATTTTTTTCTCATCAGACCACATGACCTTCTCCCATTCCTCCTCTGGATCATCCAGATGGTCATTGACAAACTTCAGACGGGCCCGGACATGCGCTGGCTTGAGCAGGGGGACCTTGCGTGCGCTGCAGGATTTTAATCCATGACGGCGTAGTGTGTTACTAATGTACCTATGTGTACCTATGATAAAAATTACAGACCTCTACATGCTTTGTAAGTAGGAAAACCTGCAAAATTGGCAGTGTATCAAATACTTGTTCTCCCAACTGTAGTTCCTGGATGGCAGGAAGCTTGGCCCCAGTGATGTACTGGGCTGTACGCACTAACCTCAGTAGTGCCTTATGATCGGATGACGAGCAGTTGCCATACCAGGCGGTGATGCAACCGGTCAGGATGCTCTCGATGGTGCAGCTGTATAACTTTTTAAGGATCTGGGGACCCATGTCAAATCTTTTCAGTCTCCTGAAGGTGAAAAGGCATTGTCGTGCCCTCTTCACGACTGTCATGGTGTGTTTGGACCATGATAGTTCGTTGGTGATGTGGACACCAAGGAACTTGAAACTCTCGACCCACTCCACTACAGCCCCATCAGTGTGAATGGGTGCGAGTTCGGCCCTTTTTTACTGTAGTCCACGATCAGCTACTTTGTCTTGCTCACATTGAGGGAGAGGTTGTTGTCCTGGCACCACACGGCCAGGTCTCTGACCTCCTCCCTATAGGCTGTCTCATCGTTGTCAGTGATCAGGCCTACCACTGTTGTGTTGTCAGCAAAATGAATGATGGTGTTGGAGTCGTGCTTGGCCACACAGTCGTGGGTGAACAGGGAGTACACGAGGGGACTAAGCATATACCCCTGAGGGGCCCCGTGTTGAGGATCAGTGTGGCAGATGTGTTGTTGGGGGGCAGCCCGTCAGGATCCAGTTGCAGAGGGAGGTGTTTAGTCCCGGGGTCCATAGCTTATTGATGAGCTTTGTGGGCACTATGGTGTTGAACGCTGAGCTGTAGTCAATAAACAGCATTCTCACATAGGTGTTCCTTTTGTCCAGGTGGGAAAGGGCAGTGTGGTGTGCGATTGAGATTGCGTCATCTGTGGATCTGTTGGGGCGGTATGCGAATTGGAGTGGGTCTAGGGTTTCCGGGATGATGGTGTTGATGTGAGCCATGACCAGCCTTTCAAAGCACTTCATGGCTACCGACGTGAGTGCTAAGGGGCGATAGTCATTTTGGCAGGTTACCTTCACTTTCTTCGGCACAGGGACTATGGTGGTCTGCTTGAAACATGTAGGTATTACAGACTCGGTCAGGGGGAGGTTGAAAATGTCAGTGAAGACACTTGCCAGTTGGTCCGAGGATGGTCTGAGGACACATCCTGGTAATCCGTCTGGCCACGCGGCCTTGTGAATGTTGACCTGTTTAAAGGTCTTGCTCACATCGGCTATGGAGAGAGTGATCACACAGTCGTCCGGAACAGCTGGTCCTCTCATGCATGCTTCAGTGTTGCTTGCCTCGAAGCGAGCATAAAAGGCATTTAGCTCGTCTGGCAGGCTTGCGTCACTGGGCAGCTCTCGGCTGGGTTTCCCTTTGTTGTCCGTAATAGTTTGCAAGCCCTGCCACATCTGACAAGCGTCAGAGCCGGTGTAGTAGGATTCAATCTTAGTCCTGTATTGACGCTTTGCCTGTTTGATGGTTTTTCTGAGGGCATAGCGAGATTTCTTATAAATGTCCGAATTAGTGTTCCGCTCCTTGAAAGCGGCAGCTCTAGCCTTTAGCTCTGTCCGGATGTTGCCAAAATCCATGGCTTCTGGTTGGGATATGTACGTGCGGTCACTGTGGGGACGACATTGTCGATGCACTTATTGACGAAGCCGGTGACTGAGGTGGTATTCTCCTCAATGCCATTGGATGAGTCCCGGAACATATTCCAGTCTGTGCTAGCAAAACAGTCCTGTAGCATGGCATCCGCGTCATCTGCCAACTTCCATATTGTGCGAGTCACTGGTACTTCCTGCATTAGTTTTTGCTTGTATGCAGGAATCAGGAGGATATAATTATGGTCAGATTTGCCAAATGGAGGGCGAGGGAGAGCTTTGTATGCGTCTCTGTGTGTGGAGTAAAGTTTTTTTTTTCCTCTGGTTGCACATGTGACAGTTAGGTCAAACGGATGTAAGTTTGCCTGCATTAAAGTCTTCTGGATGAGCATTTTCTTGTTTGCTTATGGCCTTCTACAGCTCGTTGAGTGTGGTCTTAGTGCCAGCATCGGTTTGTGGTGGTAAATATACAGCTACGAAAAATATGGATAGTGTGGTCTACAGCTTATCATAAGGTACTCTTCCTTAGGCGAGCAATACCTCGAGACTTCCTTAATATTAGACATCGCGCACCAGCTGTTATTGACAAATAGACACACACCACCACCCCTCGTTTTACCAGACGTAGCTGTTATGTCCTGCCGATGCACGGAAAAACCAGGCAACTGTATATTATCCATGTTGTTGTTCAGCCATGAGTTGGCGAAATATAAGATATTACAGTTTTTAATGTCCCATTGGTAGGATAGTCACCCAGTTAATTCTCTGGTGATTGCACGTTGGCCAATAGAACGGATGGTAGATACGGGTTACCCACTCGCCGACGAATTCTCACAAGGCACCCCGATCTCCGCCCCCTGTATTTCCATATTTTCTTCACGCGAATGACGGGGATTTGGGCCTGGTCTCGGAGAAGCAGTATATCCTTCACGTCAGACTCATTAAAGAAAAAATATTTGTCAAGTTCGAGGTGAGTAATCTCTGTTCTGACATCCAGAATCACTTCTCGGTCATAAGAGACGGTAGCAGCAACATTATGTAAAAAATAAGTTACAGACTATGCACAAAACACACAGAATAGCACGGTTGGGTAGGAGCCCGTAAAACGGCAGCCATCCTCTCCGGCACCATTACATCCATTCTGGACAGATTGAAGCAAGGATTGACACACGTCTAGTGGGTCACACTCAGTAAAAAGTTATTATTTCATAAGGATTGCAAAAGTCTGAACAATTTTGATACTCACCTACATGTAGTCACATCCCTTTCAGCACTGAATATTCCATGATTGTGATCACACATTTCATGAAATAAATAAAAAATAAAAAGGTGAGGACGCAGTTGGAAAGCAAAGACCATCATTTGAAAATCACAACCTGACCCTATTGTCTAGCCTATTTAGTTCTGAAATTTTTCACCAGGAGAAACACAGCCACACAATGGAGACCTCCAACAATCCTTATCCATTGCCATAGCGCTACACTACAGGTAATGCTTTTGATATTTCCTCTCTCAAGTCAGTGTGCAAAGGGAAGGGTTCACTGACACTACCTCACTTTCCAACCAAGATGCATGATTTCAGGAGCAAACTGAGGTAGAGAGGAGAAGGAATACCTTCCCGTTAGCCAGCTCACCAAA
The DNA here is from genome assembly GCF_020615455.1 of Coregonus clupeaformis. NCBI lineage: Eukaryota > Metazoa > Chordata > Actinopteri > Salmoniformes > Salmonidae > Coregonus > Coregonus clupeaformis. Next base: position 3,716,584 of record NC_059231.1, read on the forward strand.
CTTAAAAGATTCTGTGATACTCCAGAAAGCTATGAAAGAAATAAACAATGTAAAGTATGCTGGAGATCAACAATACAAGAGGGAATGGATACAGGAAGCTGAACTCCAACTGGAACAGAGAACCCAGGAAATCTGCCTCTGGTTCACAACAAGAGAAGAAAAAGCCATCTCTTATATATTGCGCAATATTTACTTCTAAGACAAGTACTATAAATAATGTTATATCTAAGAACATTTCATATTTTACAACGTGATCCCTTTTAGAAAATGTATTTAAGGAGAAACCCCTGGTTACTTTTAACAAATGTCAAAACCAAGAAATACGGTTTGCCAAGGAAAAAACCTATGAATGCTGTAAGTACAGAAATTGTTTGCTCAGTGGGAAATTAATATCCAACTAGTCAGTGACAACTGTGTGGAGTTTGGAGTTTGTGACAGCAACTATATGAGCTTATTACAGTATTATAGACACTATGTCCTGGGATTTCCTATGAGCTTCTATGTAGAAGAACCCCTTACAGTATTATAGACACTATGTCCTGGGATTTCCTATGATCTTCTATGTAGAAGAACCCCTTACAGTATTATAGACACTATGTCCTGGGATTTCCTATGATCTTCTATGTAGAAGAACCCCTTACAGTATTATAGACACTATGTCCTGGGATTTCCTATGATCTTCTATGTAGAAGAACCCCTTACAGTATTATAGACACTATGTCCTGGGATTTCCTATGATCTTCTATGTAGAAGAACCCCTTACAGTATTATAGACACTATGTCCTGGGATTTCCTATGATCTTCTATGTAGAAGAACCCCTTACGTTCTAACGACTCTTGTGCAGCTTGTGAGCGCCATAGAGCAAAACATTTTTTTAGTAGTTTGTCTCAAACCATTCTGAAAATACAGATATGTTTGTAAAAAAGACCCGTCCCTGGGTCCCTTCGGGATCTCCCCTTGCTCCACAAACGCCGCTCTAGATCAGACCCCTTTAACCACACAGACTAATGGTCGGTACCAATGGATGTAGAAAAGATAGACTAATCCAATGGTACAACCCAGAAAGTGGTCAAAAATCTGGAAAATTGCATGGCGTCAGCTGGCTGGATTCTGTGCAAGAATTAAGGCTACCTGCTACCTGACAGCCTAATTTTCCTGTTGAACTCATCTTTCTTCTTGAATCATAAAATAATATAGAGGTAACATGGATGACGATTTTGAGACATGACATGTAGTATTTTCATATTTTATTACAAGCTTTTCATATTAATTAGAAATTCCTGTTCTTTTTTTGAAGATTTCTATCAAAAACAAGCGTATCTCTGTGAAATGTAACGGAGTACTGAGCATATACCAAGCTTTTTACATTTAATTCAAAGTTGTTTTGAGAAACCTGCACCTCTATGTCAACAGAGCCTGGTGCTTATTATCGGATGTATTAGGTTAGGAAATCTGTCTTTTGGGGTATAATGTTAATAATAAGTTAAAGAAAGACCCCACTGAACGATTCAGAACATAAATAATCATATTTGTCTTGGTAAAATGTGAAATTTCATCACCAAAGTGTGTTTTCACCCACTGGGCAGAGTGGGTGGACACCTTACAAGAGGTGGTGACATTAATCATTTTAGAAAGCCTAGAGAGGTGTTTTATATATTCAATGTTAAAAGTATGTTTCCTAATGGTATGAATGAGGAATTCATTATCAAGGACTTCCTCTAGAAAGCTACTCTCTTCTTTTATTGTTTTTTTGTTTGTTTACTTTGTCAGGTTCAGTGGAGGCTCCTCAGAGGAGGAAGGGGAGGACCATCCTCCTCAGGGAAATGTTATAAAAATTAAAATAGTGAAACATTAAAAAAGTTATTCATATGTCACCAAATAATTCATTAAAATACACTGTTTTGCAATGAAGGTCTATAGTAACTTCAACAGAACTGTCTGGGGTAGCACCATGGTGTAGCCAGCTAGCGTCCGTCCTCCTCTGGCTACATTGACTTCAATGCACTATATATAGAAGGAGCCTCTTAGGCCTCAACCCCTTCCATAGACCTACATGGTAATGATGACCACTTCCGGAGGACGTCCTCCAACCAATCAAAGCTTTTGCAGTATGAACTGACATGCTGTCCATCCAATCATAGAATTAGGATCAGAGAACGAACCTAGTATGTTGTATTGGGATTGTGCCACAGAGCACTATGGGGGTTCTGTGTGTTGAGAAGCTTGGTGACATTGTTGGATAGAGATTAAGAGTGAAGAGTGATAGTTGAGCATTTATTTGACATTATTCAATTAAAATTAGTTTTTTTCAAATTACAGGAGACGGAGGAGGTATATTATACATTGTTTTCTTGTTTTTAGAACTTTATTTTTGTGTCCAGTTAGGGCAATTTATTTACATTTGCCTTGCTAACTTAAGTAGCTAGCTAGCTACCAGCTAAAGTGTGCAGTTTTCACCACCAGAATGGTAGAATGGCCGACGCTGCCGAAAATGTTGTGGACTTTTTGTTGAAGAACCCCTTTAATTCTCTGGGGTACACGGAAAAGGTGCGAATTAAAAGCGAGGGTCGACCTCTGTCTGAGATGAGTTTCATGAAGAAGGATGAAAACGTGAGGGCGTTCAATACCAATTGGTATCAAAAGTATAGCTGGTTAACAGGGAGCCTTTCATCAAGCCGCCTGTATTACTGGCCTTGCCTGCTTTTTTGGAAAGCCTTGGGTGAAAGAGGGGTACAGTGACCTGAAGAACATTGATCGTTCAGCTAAACAGCAAAACAAAAGCAGGGAGCATATAAATGCCCCCATCAGATTCAAGCTTCTGGGAAAAAGCCTCATCCATCATGACGAAGGTCTGCGTGTTGAAACTGCGCAACACAACGAAAAAGTAAGAAGGAACAGGGATGTTCTCAAGCGGCTTATCAACACCACTGTGTTTTTGTGCATTCAAGAATTGGCTTTTAGAGGACATGACGAGAGGGAAAGTTCCGCTTACATGTGCAGCTACAAGGAGCTTGCAGTGGTAATTGCACGTTACGATGCTTTACTTGCTGAACATATGAAACGTTCTACTGTCTTTTCTGGCATGTCGAAATCAATTCAGAATGATTTGATAGCTTCCATCGCATCACCCATTAAAAGTTAGATTAAAGAGTGAGGTTGACGCAGCGCATTTCTTTGCATGCGCTCAAGTAGGCTTTCCACTTTCCTCCGGTATTTATTTAGCAAAGATGATAACACATAATCACTCCAGACAGACACAAGCAAAAACGTATTACATAAATATTGTAGCAGCCTAGGCTACACCTAAACATTAGAGATCTGACATGCTGTATGGGATGAAAACGAGATCATTTTTCAGTTTGATCAACTGTAGGTTACTAATAAGAGCAGCTGCATACAGCCTATGTGTGCTGTCCATCTGGTCAGGGTAAACTAATTGGTAATGTTATGTATTTATAGTCCATTTGGTCAGGGTAACTACTGTAATTGGTAACGTTATGTATGTGTGTGTCAGGAGAAAATGTGAATGTGATCAAATTTAGTTTATATTCAAAATTGGGCGGGCTAGGCTGCCTATACATTTTTTATCCAACATTATTAACTGGAATGAATCAGTCAACATAATAGTGATGACAGATGTGAGTAAATTTTTATTAGGCCTACAGTTGCATAGGCCTGCATGATGCAAACATGCATAAAGCAAGCTCAGCCCTGTGAGTTCTATTGTCTATCAGTTGTTGTCTCTGGGTAGAGGAAATCCCCCTCCTAATCTGGCCTAAATATAATTGTTATGAACAAATATAAGATAGCTGCAGTTTACATTTACGTCATTTAGCAGACGCTCTTATCCAGAGCGACTTACAGTTAGTGAATACATTATTTTTTTTTATACTGGCCCCCCGTGGGAATCAAACCCACAACCCTGGAGTTGCAAACGCCATGCTCTATCAACTGAGCTACATCCCTGCCGGCCATTCCCTCCCCTACCCTGGACGACGCTGGGCCAATTGTGCGCCGCCCATGAGTCTCCCGGGAGGTTTTTTAACTCTTCAGGAGTTTTTTTAAAACCATGTGACCTGATTAGGAAAAAAACTGGTCCCATCATAGCCCATATAAAACCTTTTTACAACTGATTAATCACTGTCATACCTTATAGGGTCCAGAATTTTCCTAGGTTAGGTTAACATATAAGGAAAAACTCCAGGCCCCAGGGGGTAGAAATTACCCCACCGCACTGGGACCTACGGTGCCACCAGTCTGCTTGCAGTTGTCAGTTATCTTCAGGTATGTGGATGATCAGGGCTTTATTCAGGAATGTTACTTGGGCTACTTTGATGTGTCAAGTGGGACGAGATGCGCAGTCTGTGTTTGTCTTTGTGAATTTTGAGATGTTTGAATTTAACTTCATAGAGAAACTCGTTGTCCAAACCTACGATGGCGCAGCTGTAATGGAGTTTGTATTCCATATTCATTGTGATTGGTCCCTGAGGCCAATTTGAAATGTTTAAAAGCCTCAGTCCTTCATATTTCTGTAAAAACCCAGAAGGCCAAGTGCCAAAACGTGTCGGTTCTACTTTTTGCAATAAATACGCTTGTTTTATTTAATTTCATTGTCCTCCAAGTGTTGGTGAATGTCCTCTATACCTATTTCAAATCATTCAAATGACAAAGGAAATCCTCTGTTCTCAGTAGGGAAACAGAATGAAACAGGTTTGCCTCAGTCCCCATTGTTCTGCTTCCAGGAACCTGAGGGCCCTGTCAGCCACTCAGACTCACCTAGCCATCATAGCAATTGGAAAAGGTATAATTGTTTTAATGGTGTATAGGGCTGAGATAACCAAGAGTGTTGCAGAGTCAATACCATCTATAGATAGCCTAGATGTCCACTGGAAGTAGATTTCAAATCTAATCAAATCATATTTTATTTGTCACATGCGCCGAATACAACAGGTGTAGACCTTACCATGAAATTCTTACTTACAAGGCCTTAACCAACAATGCAGTTTTAAGAAAATAGAGTTAAGAAAATATATTTTAAAAAAGTGACACAATAAAATAACAATAATGAGGCTATATACAGGGGGTACCGGTACCAAGTCAATGTGCGGGGGTACAGGTTACTCAAGATAATTGAGGTAATTTGTACATGTAGGTAGGGGTAAAGTGACTATGCATAGATAATAAACAGCGAGTAAAAACAAAGGGGTGGGGGACGGGTTTGGTTGTGGAAGGTGTTCCACGACGTGCTAGCAGAGTGATACCTCACCTTCCACAGATTTGCATTATTTTCCAGAGAACGCATAGAGCCCCAAGTTGATTATCCTTTTTATACCATGGCTATAATTTAAAACATTTGCCGCTAGAAATGTGTTCATTTGCCGGTAGAAATGTGTTCAACATCCACTGAAGTAACTAGTAGGTTTGCAAACAGACTTGCTAGTTTAGCTAACCAAACCATCAGTCCTAGGTTGCTATTATGAAAATAGAATTCAACAATGCTTTCAATTCGACTTTTGCTTTCAAAAGCAGCTCAAACAAAGAGCATGTAAAAATGAATTATAGCCATTGAATTCTACCGTGCTGATATACTGTGTGCTATAGGGAAATAATGCACGCTCTAAAATGCCTTTCAAGCCAATCAGAAACGAGTATTCAACAATGCCATGGTATAATGATAAGTATTGGGATGTTAATTAAACTGTCATGCCTGTGTCATAATGACTATATTAAATCCATACCATGTCCATCCCCATAATTCCATTGCCAGTCATGCAACCTTTCACGAATTGACTTCCATTCATACGCCAACTGTTGGATGAATCTGTAGGGGTGAGACTGAGAGAATAAAATCACAGTAAAATCTCTGCCATCGCTAACCTTTTGAATGTGGGAGCATCAAGTGAAGCATTAATCTGCCCAAGGCTATCATGGTGGTTCTAATGCAGTGAGATAAACAGTTAGTTCTTTAGGGGAAAATGTTCTGCAGAGGGCATAGTGGCTGTGTGTGAGGATGATTTAATACCCAGACGTGGGAGAGTGGGTGAAAATGGTACACACAGCACCCACACACGGCTCAGCCTGATGGATTGGAATAGAAACAAATTCAAGGTAAATGTGAAGAAGCCATTACGGACAGTATACGATGTGGCAACATCTTCTCCCTTTTTCTGCCCTCACCTCAGCAATCATTCAAAAGCTCAGGAAGAATAAAAGCTAAGTAGCAATATCATGCTAAGTAACAATATCATGCTTAGTAACAATATCATGCTTAGTAACAATATCATGCTTAGTAACAATATCATGCTTAGTAGCAATATCATGCTTAGTAACAATATCATGCTTAGTAACAATATCATGCTTAGTAACAATATCATGCTTAGTAGCAATATCATGCTTAGTAACAATATCATGCTTAGTAGCAATATCATGCTCAGGAAGAATAAAAGCTCAGTAAGAATAAAAGTTCAGTAAAAATAAAAGCTCAGTAAGAAAATGAAGCTCCAGGAAACTAAATGTCAGGGAGCTCCAGGACAAAGTCTTGCCTTGCTCACACGCATAGATACTCACAGGCACACAGGTGCGCATGACGCACCAAGCACACACACACACACACACTTATGCATACACGCAAAAGAGGCACTTTGTCAAAACCAGGAAATTGAGTTCAGCGAGGACAAACGTAAGGCAGCGATAAAGGTTTCCAATTTATATTCACAGCACATTTAGAAACATTTATGAGGCCCACTGGATACTGCGGCTTTGTGGAAAATTAACCTGGTTCAAAGAATAAGAACCAACAAAATATAACAAGTTCTCTAAATTTCGACCACATTTTGATAGGACAAAGCATCCAATTGGACATTGTAGTTTACAAAAGATAGGGTTGGTCTTTTATAAGCCATCGACTTAAGCAGAACATAATAAAGTACCAGGCAGGGTTGGGGTCAATTCTGATTGAGTTGCGAATTGCTCTTTAATTCCAATTAAATTCTTGAATTCGAATTCAATTTGAATTAGCCACACCCCACAGGAAGAAGAATTTGAATAGAATTTGAATTAAAGGAAATATAATTTAATTCAAAGAAATTCAATGAAGTTGAAATGGCTTATTTATTCTAAACATCACCATACGTTTTATGATTTTGACATCTTGTATGTTAACCAATACCATGTAGAATAAGGTTAAACATTTCATCTTTAAAACTCATTCTCATAAAACTATTTTAAATAATTACAGTGGTCTGGAAATATTCTAAGATCATGTTGTGGGTTGTCTAAAATCATTCATAATTCCCTTAAAGGTTTTAAATATCAGAAAAAAAGAATTTCCCAGGAGGCATTAGATCAAACACTTCAGTATAGAAGGGTGCGTACAATCTAATGTCTCATGACAAAGAACATACTTTGAGTTATAATCAAACTAATATTTGAAATGGTATGTGTATTTGCATTAAAAAGTGGCATATCTTTTTGATAAAATATTTTTCAAATGAATGAAACTTTCATGTATCACATCTCAATTGAATTGGTTCGAATTGGTTCAATTCTACTTCCTTCAATTCAAAATTCAATTCAAATTCTGCACCATGTGGGGTGTGGCCAATTCAAATTCATTGTTTGAATTTAATTTAATTCAGAAATTTCGAATTGACCCCAACCCTGATACCAGGTTGGTATCTTTGTAAGACTGGAGGAACCTATTGTAGCCTCAACCACTTCACAACTATCAGCACCATAAAGACTGGTCAAGGTTCAACTCAAAAGCCACTCACGACTGCACAGACACATTTTTCCCGGGGAAGCGCATGAACAATCATGCCAACCCTTTATGACGGCCAAGTATTTTAATGGCAGAACAACGCTTCGCTTTTCTCATGAAGAGCCTGCTGTAAGCGCATGGCTGGAGCCAGCTAACACGTCTCAGTGAGCTTCTAAATTAATGGGGATTACTCCTGAAAATCATATTCAGAAATCACACATTGGATTTTGTTAAATGGCTCCGCTTATTAGTTGGACGGCCCAGCTGCCTGGTTGAAACTGGCCTTTGGACGGCCCAGCTGCCTGGTTGAAAGTGTCCCTATTCATTTTTGTGACGGCCCAGCTGCCTGGTTGAAAGTGTCCCGATTAGTTTTGTGACGGCCCAGCTGCCTGGTTGAAAGTGTCCCGATTAGTTTTGTGACGGCCCATCTGCCATGTTGAAAGTGGCCTGAGTCGTTTTGTGAAGGCCCAGCTGCCTGGTTGAAAGTAGCCTGAGTCATTTTGTGACGGCCTAGCTACCTTGTTGGAAGTGGCCTTGGACGGCCCAGCTGCCTGGTTGAAAGTAGCCTGAGTTGTTTTGTGAAGGCCTAGCTTCCTGGTTGAAAGTGGCCTTGGACGGCCCAGCTGCCTGGTTGAAATTGGCACGAGTCATTTTGTGTGGAAGCCAGGCAATGAGGGCTCTCACTTCAAAGAAAGTTAGATAAATTAGTAATGTTGTTTGGCCTCACTCCTGCCACATTGTCCAAGGGTAAGGAAAATATTTCCTGCCACCCTGTCCGAGGGTATGGAGAATAATTCCTGCCACCCTGTCCGAGGGTAAGGCGAGTATTTCCTGCCACCCTGTCTGAGGGTAAAGGAAGTACTTCCTGTGTATTAAGTCACAGCCAGAGGTGTGCCATAAAAAACCTATCTTTCATCTCTAACGATTAGGTTTTTTACCAATCGCATGTGTTATAGCTACACCACTCTTTAAAGTGGGTCAGGGGTACTGTTACATCATATTGCTTTTGCCATTAAGTAGTATTTGTCCATTGTAACTTCCTGTACTGTACCGTGCCATAATGTGTCCTGTGGCTCCTTGCTGTGTGTACCTGTGTGGGCCTGTACTGAATGGAGGAATGGGTAAACAGGTCACTTCTCCTTGTGATGGAAACAATGGGCCATAAATCATTTAGGTAAGAAGGTAACGGTACCAGATATTTCATTAAAAACTGTAAAGATCAGCTTCCAGTCCCTACCAGCTGCTGTTAGTTACTCCCTCCAAACACTACCTCCAGAGAGATTCATATTTCTCTCTCTGTAAAGGGCATTGATTGCATTTCATGGCAAGGCATTTGTTTCGTGGCACTGTTTGTTAACTTGACAAAATGGTAGTGTCAGTTCTTTCCCAGAACTTGATTTTGTACTGGCTTCCATCCAGTGCAGCAAGTGCAGAGGTTAAAGTTCGCACCAGAGGTTAAGTTCACACTAGAGTAGTTCATTGACTTACACAGTTCCTTGGAACGAGTCATACCGCCAATTGAGGACGGCTAAGAGAAATAAGGGGCAGTCAATATCACTTTAGTATAGAACCCATTGTGACTCAAAGGCCATGGGGAGAATGGTGTTGCCTCAGACAGAGTGAAACATATTGAATCAAATGAATCCCTACAGTTATAGCAACTCTCCTGAAACCTTAAATGCTCCCTACCTATAGACTCAAGGAGCTGATGCTCGTATAGAACATGGTGATAACACTTCTGTAGCCCACTTCTGTATGCAGTAATAAAGCATGGTCAACGAAGGACAGAGACAATAGAGAATGTGGGCAGAGCCAAAGCAACTAATCAGCTTGTTCTGGACTGTATTCGGCTTGTTCTAACATGCCCCTCCCACTAAAAACACATTTTCACAGTTCATTTAAAGTATGAAAATCTGAGTGATGCTTTCATGCATGAACAAGCAATAATGAATGTAGGCACATCGAATGTTAGTCAAGGCAATAAGCACATGGTAGATTATAATTACATCATGTCAAGATCAGTATCTGGAAATGGAGAATGCACCTCATGCAGCCCCTCTGTGAGCTTCACTGCTCGGCATGAGGGCGTTTCTGATTTAATGCATTATGTTTTTCACCTGTCTCTGACTGGCATCCTGCTCAGCGTTCGTATAGGCTCCTAAAGCTTTGTTCACATTGGCAGTTTGAAGTGACTTAAATCCAATTTTTTGCATATCCAATTCGAATCTGTTCTTTTTCCTGCAGTCTGAACAGCCAAAAAGCACATGGAAATTGATATTTCAAGGCACATTTCAAACCACCTTCGTAGATGTTTTGAAATCAGATACAAATCTGATTCCTGGCCATGTGACTTGTGTATGAACCGTCAAATCTGATTTATTTGCCCTCAAGTGGTTTTTAGACTGTTATTTGGCTTGCTAGCTACTCTGTTGACAGTTCGACAAGAACATATGGTAGCTAACTAGCTTGTTAATTGTTTACAAACCAATATTTATTTATAAACTAATTTGTGAATGTGCTAGAAAGCTAAACAGCTACCTGGCTAGCTGACTGCTGTGGCTAGTCAAAAAGGACTCGCTTATCCTTTGAGGCTTTAAAAGTGCTCTTACACTATGATTTTGAAAGCAACTGGGAAACGTCAATGGCATGCATTGTTGTCACCTTAGCTTGCTACATAACTTCTGAGTGATAGGAAGCACGAGCACCACCACCAATCAGCCTAAACCTCTGTGCACACAACCATTGTTACTATGACAACTAGCGCAGCCATGTCAGCAAATGACTGCTGTCTGAACACACACAAAATCAGATTTGGTCACATGTAACTTGCTGTTTGGACAGTCAGTATTCCAAAAATGATTTAAAAAACAAAACGGATTCAAGCATTAAGGCCTGCCTGCAGTGTGAACAAGGCTTAAAGGAAAACTCCACCCAAAAACTATCTTTTGGTAGTTGTTTCATTAGTCCATATTTTTTGTCAGCAATCAAGTTTTCAACAATGGACTAATGAAACAAATACCAAAAGATAGTTTTTGGGTGGAATCTTCCTTTAAGTTCTTCTCAGGCCATTGTTAATTACAAAACACGTCTCACTGTCCTGATAGGAACTTTCAGAAAGATAACACAGTAGGCTTCTAACTGAGGCACTTAGGCACTTGCTGTGAGAGGGTTTAGTATTTGCTAAATCCGTATGTATTTCTCACAAGTCAAAACAAATAGGTTTTACTAACGTTGAAAAGACAATGTAATAGATATATAGATGAGATTTACAAAGGGTAGAGATGGGTAAATGGGGATGACAGGATAAGAGGGAGGAGAGATTGAATGCTTTGTTCTGACATTTCTAACCAGTGGCGTACCGCAGTTTTGTGGTTTCATTTTTACAGCTGAGTTCCTGTAATTCTATATATATTTTTTACCATGGCTTATGATGTGTTCAAATGCTATCTGGGGACCACCAGGGGGCCCACAACACGCGGGGGTGTGTGGTACGCAAGTGATTCTAACACTACAGGTTGTTAGGCATGAATTTGAAGTCAAGGTATAATATGATTTAGACCGAAGTCTCACAATGCAACTAAAGTTTGTTATTCTTGTTTTACCATAACCCCACTTTCAGAAATGTATGTTTCCCTTGTTATTTGTATTCTTACCTGAACCATGGCATTCAAAGGTGAATTACGAGCTGTCACGATTAGCATATGCACAGAGAGCTGCATAATTTAGAAAACATTGCCTTGGAATGTGACAACATTCATGAGAGGGTTAGTATGAAAGGGCTCCCACAGGATAATAGATTACTGAAAGCCAAGTCTGACATTTCAGCTGGGTTTACCATCAGGACTCAAAACAACAAAAAGAGATCTGGGTTTGAAACACAATAACCCAACAGAGCCCTGACAGGTCCATGTATTATTCATCATTCGTGGGTACCAAATGAGCCTTTATAACCCAGAGCAAGTCATTATATGTTTAGTGTGTTTTCTTAATGGGCCTAAACAAAATGTGACATTTTCTTTATCCCTTAAGTCAGCTATAAAATCACAACAGTAAACCCTTTGCTGGGTTCATCCGGTATTTGGTTTAATCTTCACTTCAGGCTATCCTTACATAGATACATTCTCCTTATCTTAGCAACTTCCTGCTCTAATGTAAAACATCATCCAATTTGTAGAATAAATAGTAGTATTATGCTAAATGCAGTCAAGTTAAAAAGTATCAATATGCTAAGTGATTATGTGTCTATGGCCATCAGCTACCACTAATCCAAGCCAAATGATGTCTTGCTGCTTTCATTTTCTCTACTAATTGTTCAATAGTGTTTTTCCCTGTCGGCAGAATCGTGATGTTTTGACCTGCATTCAAAGCTTTGCTCTAATGATTCTATAATGACGCATCTGCCACTACTCTGTCAAGCACATTTATTTAAACTACGCTGAAGGTTTGAGTTTTTCATTTTTCAAGAAGGTGTTCCTACTTGTTTCCCCTGTTTCCAGGACATTACGTTGGCCACTCTATGTTCCAGATGGCTTTGTAGAAAAGGTCTGACCCTCTCCAGACCTCAAGGACATTTAATGTGGACTGGGCGGAGGGGACATGGCGCTCAATACATATGAAAGCATTGCCTTGAAACAAGATCTTCAGGGATTCTTGAGCACTGGCATACACTGAAAACACATTAGGGCTCAAGGTCTGCTCCCAATGCTCATATATATAGGTGTAAAACTCCCTCAAAACGATCAAAGTCCAGCATACAGTATGTGTCATTGTCATAACCATGATGTAACATTGGTACTTCAATCATGGTACCTCAAACATGATCAAATCATGGAGTTTATCATAAAGCATTGCACTTTATTACAGGTCGGTAGGTTCAGTGCACATCATTGCATTTGTATCAGAAAGTAGGCTGGCCCTCCTTGAAGTCTCGTAAATTGATGCATTGCGTTCTTTTTGACTATAAAGTACTTTTGCATAAACTGGCGCCATACCTTACCTCATTGTTAACCTTCAGACGTACAGAAGAAGTTACCAGAATCAGAGATGGAGATTCTTTCAATCTCCACCGAGTTAGCTAAATTAGCTTTTTGTTTTTTTTGCACCTCTCATGTGGAATGAGTTGGTGTCTCTAGGGCATCAGGTGGATGTCAGAGGGTCTTTTTACTGAACAATGTGTTTATTTCATATAATTGTGTTTTGCTTTCTGGGTTTTGTGTTGACTTTTCATGTATTGATGTGTATATAATTAGATATGTATAGTGTCTATAAATCAAATCAAATCTAATTTTATTGGCCACATGCGCCGAATACAACAGGTGCAGACATTACAGTGAAATGCTTACTTACAGCCCTTAACAAATAGTGCATTTATTTTAAATAAAAAAGTAGAATGAAACAAAAAAGTGTTGAGAAAAAAAGAGCAGAAGTAAAATAAAATAACAGTAGGGAGGCTATATATACAGGGGGGTACAGGTGCAGAGTCAATGTGCGGGGGCACCGGCTAGTTGAGGTAGTTGAAGTAATATGTACATGTAGGTAGAGTTAAAGTGACTATGCATAAATGATTAACAGAGTAGCAGCAGCGTAAAAAGATGGGGGTGGGGGGGGGGCAGTGCAAATAGTCCGGGTAGCCATGATTAGCTGTTCAGGAGTCTTATGGCTTGGGGGTAGAAGCTGTTGAGAAGTCTTTTGGACATAGACTTGGCACTCCGGTACCGCTTGCCATGCGGTAGCAGAGAGAACAGTCTATGACTAGGGTGGCTGGAGTCTTTGACAATTTTGAGGGCCTTCCTCTGACACCGCCTGGTATAGAGGTCCTGGATGGCAGGAAGCTTGGCCCCAGTGATGTACTGGGCCGTACGCACTACCCTCTGTAGTGCCTTGCGGTCGGAGGCCAAGCAGTTGCCATACCAGGCGATGATGGAACCAGTCAGGATGCTCTCGATGGTGCAGCTGTAGAATTTTTTGAGGATCTGAGGACCCATGCCAAATCTTTTCAGTCTCCTGAGGGGGAATAGGCTTTGTCGTGCCCTCTTCACGACTGTCTTGGTGTGTTTGGACCATGATAGTTCGTTGGTGATGTGGACACCAAGGAACTTGAAGCTCTCAACCTGTTCCACCTCAGCCCTGTCGATGACAATGGGGGCGTGCACAGTCCTCTTTTTTTTCCTGTAGTCCACAATCATCTCCTTTGTCTTGGTCACGTTGAGGAAGAGGATGTTATCCTGGCACCACACTGCCAGGTCTCTGACCTCCTCCCTATAGGCTGTCTCATCATTGTCGGTGATCAGGCCTACCACTGTTGTGTCGTCGGCAAACTTAATGATGGTGTTGGAGTCGTGCCTGGCCATGCAGTCATGGGTGAACAGGGAGTACAGGAGGGGACTGAGCACGCACCCCTGAGGGGCCCCCGTGTTGAGGATCAGTGTGGCAGATGTGTTGTTACCTACCCTTACCACCTGGGGGTGGCCCGTCAGGAAGTCCAGGATCCAGTTGCAGAGGGAGGTGTTTAGTCCCAGGATCCTTAGCTTAGTGATGAGCTTTGAGGGCACTATGGTGTTGAATGCTGAGCTGTAGTCAATGAATAGCATTCTCACGTAGGTGTTCCTCTTGTCCAGGTGGGAAAGGGCAGTGTGGAGTGCAATAGAGATAGCATCATCTGTGGATCTGTTGGGGCGGTATGCAAATTGGAGTGGGTCTAGGGTTTCTGGGATAATGGTGTTGATGTGAGCCATGACCAGCCTTTCAAAGCACTTCATGGCTACAGACGTCAGTGCTACGGGTCGGTAGTCATTTAGGCAGGTTATCTTAGAGTCCTTGGGCACGGGGACTATGGTGGTCTGCTTGAAACATGTTGGTATTACAGACTCAGTCAGTTATAGATATGTATAGATGTGTATAGTGTAATTGATGTGTATATATATATGTATATAGTGCAATTGATGTGTATATAGATGTGTATAGTGTAATTGATGTGTATATAGATGTGTGTAGTGTAATCGATGTGTATATAGATGTGTATAGTGTAATTGATGTGTATTATAGATATGTATACTGTAATTGATGCGTATATATATATATGTGTATAGTGTAATTGTTGTGTATTTAGATGTGTATAGTGTAATTGATGTGTATATAGATATGTCTAGTGTAATTGATGTGTATATAGATGTGTATAGTGTAATTGATGTGTACATAGATATGTATAGTGTAATTGATGTGTATATAGATGGGTATAGTGTAATTGATGTGTATACAGATATGTGTAGTGTAATTGATGTGTATTTACTGTAGATATGTATAATGTAATTGATGTGTATATAGATGTGTATAGTGTAATTGATGTGTATATAGATATGTATAGTGTAATTGATGTGTATATAGATGTGTATAGTGTAATTGATGTGTATATAGATGTGTGTAGTGTAATCGATGTGTATATAGATGTGTATAGTGTAATTGATGTGTATTATAGATATGTATACTGTAATTGATGCGTATATATATATGTGTATAGTGTAATTGTTGTGTATTTAGATGTGTATAGTGTAATTGATGTGTATATAGATATGTCTAGTGTAATTGATGTGTAAATATATATGTATAGTGTAATTGATGTGTATATAGATGTGTATAGTGTTATTGATGTGTATATAGATGTGTGTAGTGTAATCGATGTGTATATAGATGTGTATAGTGTAATTGATGTGTATTATAGATATGTATACTGTAATTGATGCGTATATATATATATGTGTATAGTGTAATTGTTGTGTATTTAGATGTGTATAGTGTAATTGATGTGTATATAGATATGTCTAGTGTAATTGATGTGTATATAGATGCGTATAGTGTAATTGATGTGTACATAGATATGTATAGTGTAATTGATGTGTATATAGATGGGTATAGTGTAATTGATGTGTATACAGATATGTGTAGTGTAATTGATGTGTATTTACTGTAGATATGTATAATGTAATTGATGTGTATATAGATATGAATAGTGCAATTGATGTATATATAGCTATGTATAGTGTAATGGATGTGTATATAGCTATATATAGTGTAATTGATGGGTATATAGATATGTATAGTGTAAATGATGTGTATATAGATATGTATAGTGTAATGGATGTGTATATAGATATGTATAGTGTAATTAATGTGTATATAGATGTGTATAGTGTAATTGATGTGTATATCGATATGTATAGTGTAAATTATGTGTATATAGATGTGTATAGTGTAATTGAAGTGCATATAGCTATGTATAGTGTAATTGATGTGTATATAGATGTGTATAGTGTAATTGATGTGTATATGAATGTGTATAGTGTCATTTATGTGTATATAGATGTGTATAGTTTAATTGATGTGTATATATATATATATGTATAGTGTAATTGATGTGTATATAGATATGTATAGTGTAATTAATGTGTATATAGATGTGTATAGTGTAATTGATGTGTGTATAGTGTAAATGATGTGTATATAGATATGTACAGTATAGTGTAATTGTTAATGATTTATGTGTTCGTGCAGGGCTCATCTGTGAAAGATATCGTGGTCTCATCATGACTCCCTGCTTAAATAAAGGTACAAACATTTTTTATAAATACAAACACGTTATTTTTAAGACAATTTGATATTTTGCTCTTTTTTTTTCATTGTCCTTGAGGTCCCCTCTGTTTCTTTATCAGAAATTCAACACACAGACACACACACACACACACTCAAATATTGTTTGTTTTATAATTTAAAAAAATAATATAAAATATGTCTTATTGTTTGTTTGGTAAGGTTGCATGATGGTAAAAAGACTGACTGACACGGTGTAGTGCAGTAGCTGTGTGGCCCAAAATAGAAACAAACTATCAAAGAAAAGAGATAGAACATTTACCATTTGGTCAAAGTACAACGGCCACAGAATGGTCTTGATGAAGAACTTTCTTGGTGAAGACTTGTCATGTTCGTTAATTAAAGTTCGAAATCAGAAAAAGCAAACAATGCAATCCGCTCAACGATGACTGCCAAATCCTCCCATTCTTTTCCAAGGACCCCTCATATCTTACCACATGGAACAGGGAATGTGTTCATCTGATGTCCCATCTTTACAAAAAAGCTGAATGGGCAGCTGCCCTGCAGTGCTTCTACAGCCAACTTTAACTGCCAGGCATCTGCTTCTGCCTGGCAGATGCCAGGCAGAAGGGGCCAAAGGACCATCCGAGGTGGTTAAATTACGAATGTGTGTGGCCAAAGAGCTGTATTTTCATGTCATCCAACAAATGTAAAACGCCTGGAGTTTGCTAAACGGCATCGGCACTTGGATTGGAACCGGTGCTTTGGTCAGATACTATGAAAATAGAGGTCTTTGACCACTCCACCAGTGGTGGATTTGGGGTCAAAATGAGAATGCATACAGTGCATTCGGAAAGTATTCTGACCCCTTGACCTTTTCCACATTTTGTTACGTTACAGCCTTATTCTAAAATGGATTAAATAAATAAAACATCTTCATCAATCTACACACAATACCCCATAATGACAAAGTGAAAACAGGTTTTTAGAAATTTTGGGAAATATATTACAAAGAAAAAACAGAAATAGCTTATTTACATAAGTATTCAGACCCTTTGCTATGAGACTCGAAATTGAGCTCAGGCGCATCCTGTTTCCATTGATCATCCTTGAGATGTTTCTACAACTTGATTGTAGTCCACCTGTGGTAAATTCAATTGATTGGACATGATTTGGAAAGGCACACACCTGTCTATATAAAGTCCCACAGTTGACAGTGCATGTCAGAGCAAAAACCAAGCCATGAGGTCGAAGGAATTGTCTGTAGAGCTCCGAGACAGGATTGTGACAAGGCACAGATCTGGGGAAGGGTACCAAAAAAGTTCTGCAGCATTGAAGGTCCCCAAGAACACAGTGGCCTCCATCATTCTTAAATAGAAGAAGTTTGGAACCACCCAAGACTCTTCCTAGAGCTGGCCGCCCGGCCAAACTGAGCAATCGGGGGAGAAGGGCCTTGGTCAGGGAGGTGGTCACTCTGACAGAGCTCCAGAGTTCCATTTCTGTAGCACTCCACCAATCAGGCCTTTATGGTAGAGTGGCCAGACGGAAGCCCCTCCTCAGTAAAAGGCACATGACAGCCCGCTTGGAGTTTGCCAAAAGGCACCTAAAGGACTCTCAGACCATGAGAAACAAGATTCTCTGGTCTGATGAAACCAAGATTGAACTCTTTGGCCTGAATGCCAAGTGTCACGTCTGGAGGAAACCTGGCACCATCCCTATGGTGAAGTATGATGGTGGCAGCAGCATGCTGTGGTGATGTTTTTCAACGGCAGGGACTGGGAGAGTAGTCAGGATGGAGGGAAAGATGAACGGAGCAAAGTACAGAGCAATCCTTGATGAAAACCTGTTCCAGAGCGCTCAGGACCTCAGAATGGGTTGAAGGTTCACCTTCTAACAGGACAACGACCCTAAGCACACAGCCAAGACAACACAGGAGTGGCTTCAAGAGAAGTCTCTGAATGTCCTTGAGTGGCCCAGCCAGAGCCCTGACTTGAACCCGATTGAACATCTCTGGAGAGACCTGAAAATAGCTGTCCCCATCCAACCTGACAGAGGTTGAGAGGATCTGCAGAGAAGAATGGGAGAAACTCCCCAAATACAGGTGTGCCAAGCTTGTAGCGTCATACCCAAGAAGACTCAAGGCTGTAATTGCTGCTAAAGGTGCTTCAACAAAGTACTGAGTAAAGGGTCTGAATACTTACACTACCAGTCAAAAGTTTGGACACATCTACTCAATCAAGGGTTTTTCTTTATTTTTAAATTTCTTACATTGTAGAATAATAGTGAAGACATCAAAACTATGAAATAACACACATGGAATCATGTAGTAACCCAAAAAGTGTTAAACAAATCAAAATATATTTTACATTTGAGATTCTTCAAATAGCCACCATTTGCCTTGATGACAGCTTTGCACACTCTTGATTTTTTCTAAATGTGCTAAATTTTCTAAAAACCTGTTTTTGCTTTGTCATTTTGGGGTATTGCGTGCAGCTTGATGAGTGGGAAAAAAACAATTTCACCTATTTTAGAATAAGGCCGTAACGTTACAAAATCTGGAAAATGTAAAGGGGTCTGAATACTTTCCGAATGCACTGTAAGCAGAAAAGAACCCCATACCTACTGTAAAATATGGTGGTGGATGTTATGGGGCTATTTTGCTTCCACTGGTCCTGTGGCCCTTGTTAAGGTCAACGGCATCATGAACTTTACCACGTACCTGGACATTTTATACAAAAACCTGGTTGCCTCTGCCAGGAGGCTGAAATTAGTCTGTAAGTAGATATTCCAGCATGACAATAACCCTAAGCACACAACAAAATCGACAAAGAAGTGGTTAATGTACCACAAAATAACACATTTGCAATGGCCATCTCAGTCTCTGGACTTGAAACCCTTTGAAAACCTGTTGTTTGAATTGAAGAGGGCAGTCCATACATGCAGACAAAGGATATCAAGTATCTGGAAGAATTCTGTATGAAGGAATGGTCTATGATCCCTCCCAATATGCTCTCCAACTCATAAAACATTTTAGAAAAAGGCTCAGTGCCATTATCCTCACAAGGTGAGGAATTGAAAGGT
Organism: Coregonus clupeaformis; assembly: GCF_020615455.1. NCBI lineage: Eukaryota > Metazoa > Chordata > Actinopteri > Salmoniformes > Salmonidae > Coregonus > Coregonus clupeaformis. The sequence goes on from NC_059231.1 coordinate 3,736,008, forward strand.
TTTGAAAACAGGGGTGTCAATAATTCTGACCCCTTCCTTTTTGAGAATTGTTTATATACAAATTCTCTTTACTGAGGAATTGTATTAGTATACTTTTTGCTGTATACATTATAGCTCAGTATTTGAATGATTTATTTTACAGTCATTTTTGCTCATCTTCATCAATAATTTCAGACCCCACTGTATATTGTCAGATGTCAAGAGATCACTATGATTACATTTTAGTCATTTAGCAGACGCTCTTATCCAGAGCGACTTACAGTTAGTGAATGCATACATATCATACTGCCCCCCCCATGGGAATCGAACCCACAACCCTGGCGTTGCAAATGCCATGCTCTATCAACTGAGCTACATCCCTACCGGCCATTCCCTCCCCTAATTGTGCGCCACCCCATGGGTCTCCCGGTCGCGGCCGACTACGACAGAGCCTGGATTCGAACCAGGATCTCTAGTGGCACAGCAAACATTGCGATGCAGTGCCTTAGACCACTGCGCCACTCGGGAGACAATACTAATTACAATACCTTCTTATGATTACAATACCTTCTGGAGCTGAATAAGAGATAGCTATGATTACAATACCTTCTGGGGCTGAATAAGAGATAGCTATGATTACAATACCTTCTGGGGCTGAATAAGAGATAGCTATGATTATAATACCTTCTGGGGCTGAATAAGAGATAGCTATGATTACAATACCTTCTGGGGCTGAATAAGAGATAGCTATGATTACAATACCTTCTGGAGCTGAATAGAAGAGAGCTATGATTACAATACCTTCTGGGGCTGAATAAGAGATAGCTATGATTACAATACCTTCTGGAGCTGAATAGAAGAGAGCTATGATTACAATACCTTCTGGAGCTGAATAAGAGATAGCTATGATTACAATACCTTATGGAGCTGAATTGAAGAGAGATATGATTACAATACCTTCTGGAGCTGAATAAGAGACAGCTATGATTACAATACCTTCTGGAGCTGAATAGAAGAGAGCTATGATTACAATACCTTCTGGGGCTGAATAAGAGATAGCTATGATTACAATACCTTCTGGAGCTGAATAGAAGAGAGCTATGATTACAATACCTTCTGGGGCTGAATAAGAGATAGCTATGATTACAATACCTTCTGGAGCTGAATAAGAAAATCAAGACCATTTGATCTTCAGAGGGAACTGCAACTATAGGCAGATTATCTGTGGATTACTTCCAAGCAACACTTTTGCATTATAATTAAGGATCAAGCTATTTCCCCAGAATATGCTTCACAATTTATTTTTAGTGACAAAAGCACCAACCTTTCAGTGAAGGTTAGTGCTTCAAATAGCTTTTTCATACAAATTATGATATATCAAATCAAATCAAATCAAATCGTATTGGCCACATGCAGGTGCAGACATTACAGTGAAATTCTTACTTACAGCCCTTAACCAACAGTGCATTTATTTTTAATAAAAAAGTAAAATAAAACAACAACTAAAAAGTGTTGAGAAAAAAAGAGCAGAAGTAAAATAAAATAACAGTAGGGAGGCTACATATACAGGGGGGTACCGGTGCAGAGTCAATGTGCGGGGGCACCGGCTAGTTGAGGTAGTTGAAGTAATATGTACATGTGGGTAGAGTTAAAGTGACTATGCATAAATCATTAACAGAGTAGCAGCAGCAGGAAAAAAGCAGGAAAATATATTACAGTTTTAAAACGTAAATTTCAACGCCATGCTGTACTGATGTCCGTGACAGTGGTTATAAATGGATTGGGGTTGGCTAAGTGTGTCTCATTTTACAACTAATTGGCGGAAGCTTTAGACCATTCGTCTACTCTTTGTACAGCAAAACTCCAGCCATAATTGCAGTGAAGTGATTACGGTAAAATCCCCCCGTGGACTTGTAACCCTATAGTTCCTGTAGGAAGAGGTTTCAGGAACATGTTTTTTTTTATAGTAATAGATAAAACAGGGAACTTTCTAAACTTCTAAACTATAAAAAAACTAACAGTTTTTCTATTTTCGACTCAATGTTCTCATATCAAAGTATTTGTATTTCTGTTCAACACATTAAATTCAACATTGCTGGTTCTCTTAGTTATTTCCCTTTTCACACTGCAATAGCATTGACATCTACCTGGATATATTTATTTAATTCTATTCAATAAAAGTAGACCAGTGGAGGGAAGTGTTGAGAGGAGTGGTGGTGTATTTATGAGAGTGAAACTAGCTCTCATGATGCGTGTTCATCTCAGCCTGAGCAGACAGTCTCACACTGTTTCACCTTCTCACATCCACTCCATTAACTTCTTTGTTTCTTATCCCTGTGGGATGCTTGGGTGTCAGGGAGAAAAAAAACATTGGAAAGAAAAGGCAGCAGCTTTTCAAGCTCTTTACACAGTCTACTCAGACAGCACAGGGGAAGAATCAGCACACACTTCACAAGCTGCCTGCTGGAACCGTTTTCACTTCTGTCTGCATGTTTCACAAAACCTATATGACGTACACATTGTTGAAGCTATGAATTTAGTTCTGTAAGATTTGAGCCTTGGGTAATTATCATTCCTAAGAATGTGTTTTGGATTGATTTAATAAATAACTAACTCAACTTCATAATGTCGACGTCAAACAAGAAGAACAGGCCATGAGATATAGTTTCCCCCCAGTTGCCCTGGAGACCTAGCAACTGGGTTTGATTTAAAGACGGCTCTAAGCGCAATCATCTTTGAACATTTCAAATAAACGAATCGTGTAAAAGACACAAGGGCAGTCTTTGTAATAACACACAAGCTGTCATGCTTATAGACGTGTCTGAGTAAGCCGACAGAACTCTAGTCTCTACTGCTTATCATGCTTTTTATGACAGTGATTGGACAGGCAGTATAACTCTCCATGCAACTAATCCAAGCATATCAGTCTAAAGACTGGAGAGACGTGAGATTGCTTTATGCCATTAGGACAGAATCAGCTCTACATTGCTGCAGTGTGTCAGGTGTCACTACTAGAAACACTGTGAGGCATCGGAGGATACACATCTAAATGATTATTGTTCATAGTTTAGTGAGGGAGAGTTATTGCCACATGGTTATCTTGACTGATGCCGTACATTGGCTCATGAATGTCTCAGTAACCATTCAGTGAGCAGTTTCCAACTTCATATTCCATAAGAGGTGGTTCTAAGATGCCATTTGTTCAGATTTGCAGTGTGGCTGTCATGAAGCTGACAGTTAGTGGCTACCTGACGTGCACTCTCCCTGTGGGTTGCATGACTCTACTCTTACTCTGCCCTCAAAGGTCAAGGGTTCACTTGTCTGTCACACAAACATATTCAGACCACACAGGCACAACACAGGTAGCTCAGCCAGCACAGAGAGGAACAGAGAGAGGAACAGAGAGAGGAACAATGAGATGAACAGAGAGAGGAACACAGAGAGGAACACAGAGAGGACCAGAGAGAGGAACACAGAGAGGAACAGAGAGGAACAGAGAGAGGAACAGAGAGAGGAACACAGAGTGGAACAGAGAGAGGAACAGAGAGAGGAACATAGAGAGAGGAACAGAGAGAGGAACAGAGAGAGGAACAGATAGAGGAAAAGAGAGAGGAACAAAGAGAGGCAAAAGAAAATGGTTGCTTTTTAAAGGTCTAATGTGTTATATTTCCACATGCAGAAAAATGATAATATCCATGCTATCTGTGGTAGAATAAGAAATATAAAACAGCGGGAACAATCAATAACTAGTGATTTTTAGTGCAATGTTTAACTGCAAAATGTATTAATTAAGCAATCCCATTCAGAAAAATAATAGCTGAAATTTTATTTTAGGGTGGAAGAAAATTGAATACCCCAGGGTGTGGCACCACTTTAGATCCAGCACTCTACATTTAAGTCATTTAGCAGACGTTCTTACCCAGATCAACTTACGGTAGTGAGTGCATACATTTTCATATTTGTACTGGTCGTGGGAATCGAATCCACAACCCTGGCATTGAAAGTGCCATGCTCTACCAACTGAACTACACGGGACACCGTACAGTCTTTGAAAAAAGGGTTCCATTCGAATTCTTCGGCTGTCCCCATCTGTGGAAATGGTTCTACATGGAACCCAAAAGAGTTCTACCTGGAACCAAAATGGTTCTTCAAATGGTTCTCATATGGGGACAGCAGAATAACCCTTTTAGGGTCTAGATAACACCTTTCTTTCTAGGATAAAAGCGTCTGCTAAATGGCATATTATATTATATTATAATAGTGTAACCATAATGACACTTCTAATGTCTTCTGCCTGGAAACCACATCACTGTTGATGTTCACAATTAGTTAGGGGTGGCAGGTAGCCTAGCGGTTATGAGTGTTGTACCAGTAACCGAAAGGTCGCTGGTTTGAATACCTTAGCCGACTAAATGAAAAATCTGTAGATGTGCCATTGAGCAAGGCATTTAACCCTAATTGCTCCTCTTAGTCGCTTGCTAAATGACTACAATGTAGTTGTTATATTACTAAGAACTCAAAAGTTGTACTGTAACTTTATATGTTTATTCCAAATTGGACCAGTTAATTTCTTAGAAATGGGCTAAAGAACAGGGATCTGGCTATCATCAATATATTTATCTTATACCCATCTGTGGTCTCATACATGTAGGATCTTAATTTGAGCCAGTTTGCTACAACAGAAAAATAATCCTGCAGCAACAGGAAATGTGAATTATTATGTGGATTATAATTAATGGACATTTTTTGGGGGGGGTCGATACATATTTCGTTAGGGCAAATCAAGTCTGAATTTTCTAAGTGGAAATTACAAACTTTAGAAGCCTTTTTAAAACTCAAATACACTACAAGTTTGCATTTCCTGCTTTGTAGGAACATTGTCAACAACAAAAGAGTGTTCAAATTAAGATCCTCCAATTGTATGCTTGTTTCCCTCCCTTTGTACAATCAGCCATTTCTAAGCACATAATATTTCTGTTCTGCTTCCAAGACAACCCCCCCCTCCCCCAACCCATTCCAACACACACACACACACACACATGAAGGAAGCTTGAGTATCACATACTGTATACCTTCAGTGAAATGTTGAAAAGAGATATGAAAGCTGAGAACCACAAGAGACAAGGACAAAGGGAGTCACAGCGTCTGGCTTCTAAGTAGTGGTTACTAAGAACTGGCCACAAAAGCGAAGGGGAGGTTTACAAATAGAGCTACTTCCAAAGTGATAATAACGATTACTTGTTGAATAACAATTTTTTATTTTTTTACAGATGCTCTACAATGATTGATAAGTCTGCTAGTCTAATGTTCCTTCTGGTATGGCACAGCCATATCTCAGAGGATTGTGTTGTTTACACAGACACTCTGTTCCTATGGTGATGTTGTTGTGGGTTTCACTTGTTCAAAGAGATCTATTGCCATCAGGGTTTGCATGTCTGATCACATGATGACATCAAAGGGAGATGACTGGTTGCATTACATTTACATTTGCTTGTTTATTTGTGTATAAACCAGCAGGCTCTCTGAGGTTTGAATAACACCAGGCCCATATGAGACCATTTTTGTGTTGCCTATGGGATTGGTTTCTTTGATGTCTTCCAAGCCATGTCAAGATCTGTAGAAGTGAATGCAGGATGGCCATGAATTCAAAGGAGTAATCTGGTTGGGTTTATAAAAAATATAAACGCAACATGCAACAATTTCAAAGATTTTACTGAGTTACAGTTCATATAAGGAAATCAGTCAATTGAAATAAATTCATTAGGCCCTAATCTATGGATTTCACATGACTGGGCAGGGGTGCAGCCATGGGTGGGCCTTGGAGGGCATAGACCCACCCACTTGGTAACCAGTTCCACCCACTTGGGAGCCAGGCCCATCAAAATGAGTTTTTCCCCACAAAATGGCATTATTACAGACATAAATACTCCTCAGCACCCCCTCAGACAATCCCGCAGGTGAAGAAGCCAGATGTGGAGGTCCTGGGCTGGTGTGGTTACACGTGGTCTGTGGTTGTGAGGCCGGTTGGACGTACTGCCACATTTTCTAAAATTACGTTGGAGGTGGCTTATGGTAGAGAAATTAACATTCAATTCTCTGGCAACAGCTCTGGTGGACAATCCTGCAGTCAGCATGCCAATTGCACGGTCCCTCAAAACTTATAAACAAATTTGTGCACAACATTTGAGAGAAATATGCTTTTTGTGCGAAGGAACATTTTATTTCAGCTAATGAAACATGGGACCAACACTTTATATTTTTATATTTTTGTTCAGTGTAGTAGCCTAGTAATAGTGTAATCTCTTGCAGATGTAGGATCTTGATCACTCTTTTGTTATTGATGCTTTTTTCTGCAAAGCAGGACACGCAAACTTGTAATGTATTTGAGTTTTACAAAGGCTTCTAAAGTGTTTGAAATTTCAGACTTGATTTGCCCTAACGAAACATTTATCAACCCATACAAAAATGTCCATTAATTATAATCCACATAATAATTCACATTTCCTGTTTTTGCAGGATTATTTTCCTGCTGTAGCAAACTGGTTCAAATTAAGATCCTACATCTGTAGTATTGTTTCTCTATACACTCATATCTCTCACAACATGTTGTGACCTCCATTTATTTGCTTGTTATTAATATATGTGCATGTTTGAATGTTTTAGCTTTATAAATGAAAACAAACAATATTCTCAACGATTTTGATTTGGGACATTTTGATTTGGGGAAAAGGTAGCACACATTGAGGCAAGAGATACACTGGCAGAAATGGTACAAATATCAGTGAGGACATAGTATGCTGAAGAGAAGAAGGAAAAGGCACAGGAAGAGGAAGAGCATCCAGCGTAATATTCTCCATACTTTCCACACCGGATCATCTTGATCCAAGGACACTGTCACACTGTAGAGATAGAATCAGCTGAGGGTGAACCACATTGGCACATTGAAATGTAACAAATGAAGACTAATCTAGCCACTCATAGGTAAGCAGGTCTGTGCAACTTTGACTATACGGTTCTGTGCTGCCCAATTCCGGTCCTGGAGGGACAAATACTTCTGGTTTTTGTTTCTACCTGGTAGTTAATTGCACTCACCTGGTGTCCCAGGTCTGAATTAGTCCCTGATTAGAAGGAGATGAAGAAAACCAGAAGTGTTCCTGCCCTCAAGGACTGGAGTTGGGTAGCCCTGATATAGTTAGTTTGTGCATTCTGCTGTTTTAGATTATTGAGTGGACATCCCCTGTATTCCTATGCACATTATGCAAAAAGCAGCATTCCACAATGTGTCGACAATTTACAGTAAATTGGTAGCCTTATTTACTAAGCTATGTTTACCTTGTTGAATCGCTTGTAGCAGATATGAGACTTGTTGTTTGAGTCATACAAGGTGTGGACCGTGATGTTCTCTCAAGATGAGTTGACGTTGCTAGGGAAGTTGAGGTCTCGTCATACTCTTTTGTGGTTTCTGTTGTGAGCCGAGATACAAGCACTACACGAAGCAACAACTCAAACAACTCACAAATACTATTTTTTTATTTTTTTATTTTTTATTTAACCTTTATTTAACCAGGTAAACCAGTTGAGAACAAGTTCTCATTTACAACTGCGACCTGGCCAAGACAAAGCAAAGCAGTGCGATAAAAACAACAACACAGAGTTACATATGGGGTCAAACAAAACAAAGTCAAAAATACAACAGAAATACATATATATACAGTGTGTGCAAATGTAGCAAGTTATGGAGGTAAGGCAATAAATAGGCTATAGTGCAAAATAATTACAATTAGTATTAACACTGGAATGATAGATGTGCAAGAGATGATGTGCAAATAGAGATACTGGGGGTACAAATGAGCAAAATAAATAACAATATAGGGATGAGGTAGTTGGGCGGGCTAATTTCAGATGGGCTGTGTACAGGTGCAGTGATCGGTAAGGTGCTCTGACAACTGATGCTTAAAGTTAGTGAGGGGAGATAAGTGTCTCCAGCTTCAGAGATTTTTTGCATTTCGTTCCAGTCATTGGCAGCAGAGAACTGGAAGGAATTGCGGCCAAAGGAGGTGTTGGCTTTGGGGATGACCAGTGAGATATACCTGCTGGAGCGCAGACTACGGGTGGGTGTTGCTATGGTGACCAATGAGCTAAGATAAGGCGGGGATTTGCCTAGCAGTGATTTATAGATGGCCTGGAGCCAGTGGGTTTGGCGACGAATATGTAGTGAGGACCAGCCAACAAGAGCGTACAGGTCACAGTGGTGGGTATTATATGGGGCTTTGGAGACAAAACGGATGGCACTGTGATAGACTACATCCAATTTGCTGAGTAGAGTGTTGGAGGCTATTTTGTAAATGACATCGCCGAAGTCAAGGATCGGTAGGATAGTCAGTTTTACGAGGGCATGTTTGGCAGCATGAGTGAAGGAGGCTTTGTTGCGAAATAGGAAACCGATTCTAGATTTAACTTTGGATTGGAGATTCTTAATGTGAGTCTGGAAGGAGAGTTTACAGTCTAACCAGACACCTAGATATTTGTAGTTGTCCACATACTCTAGGTCAGACCCGTCGAGAGTAGTGATTCTAGTCGGGTGGGCGGGTACAAGCAGCGTTCGGTTGAAGAGCATGCATTTAGTTTTACTAGTGTTTAAGAGCAGTTGGAGGCTACTGAAGGAGTGTTGTATGGCATTGAAGCTCGTTTGGAGGTTTGTTAACACAGTGTCCAATGAAGGGCCAGATGTATACAAAATGGTGTCGTCTGCTTAGAGGTGGATCTGAGAGTCACCAGCAGCAAGAGCGACGTCATTGACATACACAGAGAAAAGAGTCGGCCCAAGAATTGAACCCTATGGCACCCCCATAGAGACTGCCATAGGTCCAGACAACAGGCCCTCCGATTTGACACATTGAACTCTATCTGAGAAGTAGTTGGTGAACCAGGCGAGGCAGTCATTTGAGAAACCAAGGCTATTTAGTCTGCCAATAAGAATGCGGTGGTTGACAGAGTCGAAAGCCTTGGCCAGGTCAATGAAAACGGCTGCACAGTACTGTCTATTATCGATCGCGGTTATAATATCGTTTAGGACCTTGAGCGTGGCTGAAGTGCACCCATGACCAGCTCGGAAACCGGATTGCATAGCGGAGAAGGTACAGTGGGATTCGAAATGGTCGGTGATCTGTTTGTTGACTTGGCTTTCAAAAACTTTTGAAAGGCAGGGCAGGATGGATATGGGTCTGTAACAGTTTGGATCTAGAGTGTCACCCCCTTTGAAGAGGGGGATGACCGCGGCAGCTTTCCAATCTCTGGGGATCTCAGGCGTTACGAAAGAGAGGTTGAACAGGCTAGTAATAGGGGTTGCGACAATTTCGGGCTAGTTTTAGAAAGAAAGGGTCCAGATTGTCTAGCCCAGATGATTTGTAGGGGTCCAGATTTTGCAGCTCTTTCAGAACATCAGCTGTCTGGATTTGTGTGAAGGAGAAGCGGGGGGCATGGGCAAGTTGCAGCGGAGGGTGCAGAGCTGGTGGCCGGGGTAGTGGTAGCCAGGTGGAAAGCATGGCCAGCCGTAGCAAAATGCTTGTTGAAATTCTCGATTATTGTAGATTTATCGGTGGTGATAGTGTTTCCTAGCCTCAGTGCAGTGGGCAGCTGGGAGGAAGTGCTCTTATTTTCCATGGACTTTACAGTGTCCCAAAACTTTTTGGAGTTAGTGCTACAGGATGCACATTTCTGTTTGAAAAAGTTAGCCTTTGCTTTCCTAACTGCTTGTGTATATTGGTTCCTAACTTCCCTGAAAAGTTGCTTATCGCGGGGGCTATTTGATGCTAATGCAGTTTGCCACAGGATGTTTTTGTGCTGGTCAAGGGCAGTCAAGTCTGAGGAGAACCAGGGGCTATATCTGTTCTTAGTTCTGTATTTTTTGAATGGGGCATGTTTATTTAAGATTGAGAGGAAATTACTTTTAAAGAACAACCAGGCATCCTCTACTGACGGAATGAGATCTATATCCATCCAGGATACCTGGGCCAGGTCAATTAGGAAGGCCTGCTCGCTGAAGTGTTTTTGGGAGCGTTTGACAGTGATGAGGGTGGTCGTTTGACCGCGGACCCGTTACGGACGCAGGCAATAAGGCAGTGATCGCTGAGATCCTGGTTGAAGACAGCGGAGGTGTATTTAGAGGGTAAGTTAGTCAGGATGATATCTATGAGGGTACCCATGTTTACGGATTTAGGGTTGTACCTGGTAGGTTCGTTGATAATTTGTGTGAGATTGAGAGCATCTAGTTTAGATTGTAGGATGGCCGGGGTGTTAAGCATATCCCAATTTAGGTCACCAAGCAGTACGAACTCTGAGGATAGATGGGGGCAATCAATTCACATATGGTGTCCAGGGCACAGCTGGGGGCTGAGGGGGGTCTGTAACAAGAGGCAACAGTGAGAGATTTATTTCTGGAAAGGTGGATTTTTAGAAGTAGAAGCTCAATCTGTTTGGGCACAGACCTGGATAGTATGATAGAGCTCTGCAGGCTATCTCTACAGTAGATTGCAACTCCACCCCCTTTGGCAGTTCTATCTAGACGGAAAATGTTATAGTTGGGGATGGAAATTTCTGAATTTTTGGTGGCCTTCCTAAGCCAGGATTCAGACACTGCTAGAACATCAGGGTTGGCAGAGTGTGCTAACGCAGTGAATAACTCAAACTTAGGAAGGAGGCTTCTGATATTTACGTGCAGAAAACCAAGACTTTTACGGTTACAGAAGTCAACAAATGATAGCTCCTGGGGAGTAGGAGTGATACTGGGGGCTGCAGGGCCTGGGTTAGCGTCTACATCACCAGAGGAACAGAGGAGGACTAGAATAAGGATATGACTAAAGGCTTTAAGAACTGGCTTTAAGAACTATTGCATAAAAAGTAATTATATGAATCACACGTTTCTATAGAAACATTTATAAGCACTAATTTAACTAATAGCAATTGATCACTGGCATATGCAATGTTATATTACATTTCTCATCGAAAAAAAAAAAATGTAAGCAACAACTTCAGCTACATAAAGTACTTACACTCAGATACAGTCAGCCGAAGACGAAACGCCAAAGTTCTGCTGGCTCTTTCAATTGCACACCAGTACCAGTCACTGTCCTCAGCTGTTGCTCCCTTCATGCTGACTGTGAATAACCCAAGGCTTTTATCATCCAATATCTGAACATCACTGGTCAGATGTTTAGGTTTATCAGATCGAATGATAACAGTGCAGTAGTACCAGTGGTAACCCCTGCACCAGTATTTGACCTTGTCCCTGTTGAACTGGTGATACTGGCAGGAGATGTGAACTGTTTCACCAACCGAACTCTTCACCTCCGAGGGTCCAGAGAGTGATGAGGTGGCTAACGGAAATCACAAACAAACACATGCATTAAACAATGTGTCTTCATTTGACAGTGATTGAACGTTTTATAGTCAATGATGTAAAACAACGTACCTTTTAAAAAACATAAGATTATGAGATTGATCCAAATCTTAGTAGTTATCTTTCTGCATCAACTCTATCTTTGTCTAAAATCTATTACTTTAAAGGTCATGGAAATGGAAACTCTTTGTTTGTGGTGAAAGAGTCTTCTGCATTATTTTCCTTTTTCAGACTGGGCTGTGAGGTCCACCCCTTCCTGTACCTGCTCTCTCTGGCTATTGGGTGATTCCACGCCAGGATAGCGCTAAAATATTTTTGGTACCCCAGGTTGTTCTGGCAATTCTCACATAAGAACTTGATTGGGGGGAAGGATGTTTGACATGCTTTTTACAATTGTATCACAAACAATCTTTGAGAAAATCATGATGAAAGTGGGCATTTTAGACCCCTTTTAGACCTATAGAGTGGGGAAAAAAAGTATTTAGTCAGCCACCAATTGTGCAAGTTCTCCCACTTAAAAAGATGAGAGAGGCCTGTAATTTTCATCATAGGTACACGTCAACTATGACAGACAAAATGAGAAAAGAAAATCCAGAAAATCACATTGTAGGATTTTTAATGAATTTATTTGCAAATTATGGTGGAAACAAAAGTTTCTCAATACTTTGTTATATACCCTTTGTTGGCAATGACAAAGGTCAAAGGTTTTCTGTAAGTCTTCACAAGGTTTTCACACACTGTTGCTGGTATTTTGGCCCATTCCTCCATGCAGATCTCCTCTAGAGCAGTGATGTTTTGGGGCTGTCGCTGGGCAACACGGACTTTCAACTCCCTCCAAAGATTTTCTATGGGGTTGAGATCTGGAGACTGGCTAGGCCACTCCAGGACCTTGAAATGCTTCTTACGAAGCCACTCCTTCGTTGCCCGGGCGGTGTGTTTGGGATCATTGTCATGCTGAAAGACCCAGCCACGTTTCATCTTCAATGCCCTTGCTGATGGAAGGAGGTTTTCACTCAAAATCTTACGATACATGGCCCCATTCATTATTTCCTTTACACGGATCAGTCGTCCTGGTCCCTTTGCAGAAAAACAGCCCCAAAGCATGATGTTTCCACCCCCATTCTTCACAGTAGGTATGGTGTTCTTTGGATGCAACTCAGCATTCTTTGTCCTCCAAACACGACGAGTTGAGTTTTTACCAAAAAGTTCTATTTTTGTTTCATCTGACCATATGACATTCTCCCAATCCTCTTCTGGATCATCCAAATGCACTCTAGCAAACTTCAGACGGGCCTGGACATGTACTGGCTTAAGCAGGGGGACACATCTGGCACTGCAGGATTTGAGTCCCTGGGGACATAGTGTGTTACTGATGGTAGGCTTTGTTACTTTGGTCCCAGCTCTCTGCAGGTCACTCACTAGGTCCCCCCGTGTGGTTCTGGGATTTTCGCTCACCGTTCTTGTGATCATTTTGACCCCACGGGGTGAGATCTTGCGTGGAGCCCCAGATCGAGGGAGATTATCAGTGGTCTTGTATGTCTTCCATTTCCTAATAATTGCTCCCACAGTTGATTTCTTCAAACCAAGCTGCTTACCTATTGCAGATGCAGTCTTCCCAGCCTGGTGCAGGTCTACAATTTTGTTTCTGGTGTCCTTTGACAGCTCTTTGGTCTTGGCCATAGTGGAGTTTGGAGTGTGACTGCTTGAGGTTGTGGAAAGGTGTCTTTTATACTGATAACAAGTTCAAACAGGTGCCATTAATACAGGTAACGAGTGGAGGACAGAGGAGCCTCTTAAAGAAGAAGTTACAGGTCTGTGAGAGCCAGAAATCTTGCTTGTTTGTAGGTGACCAAATACTTATTTTCCACCATAATTTGCAAATAAATTCATAAAAAATCCTACAATGTGATTTTCTGGATTTTTTTCTCTCAATTTGTCTGTCATAGTTGACGTGTACCTATGATGAAAATTACAGGCCTCTCTAATTTTTTTAAGTGGGAGAACTTGCACAATTGGTGGCTGACTAAATACTTTTTTCCCCACTGTACATGCCTCCTGTAAGACCCTATGATCCGTGAACCGTACATGATGCAGACAACATCGTGCTGTCATCAGAATGAATGAATGCGAACAGAACAAACCAGCGGTAATAAGTAGTAGGCCTAGTAAACAAAATATCAGATTGATAAAGGAATGACACTATCTATATTTAGGCTAGTTACATTAACAGTAAACAAAAGGTGAATGGAGATCCAGATAACCAAATCATAGCCTACAGCCTACTACAGTGAGATGCTGCCATGCCCAGCTGTCTTGCCAAATAAATAGTCCTATACAGGCCTGCTTCAAACATGAAAAATCATCCAGCTCGCTCATGAGTTTAGCAACATGTTGTGATAAGGCACAACACACTTCTGTGAATCAAATTCAACCCACGTAATCAATTAAGCAATGCCAGCCTACCATAAACATGTTTCCATTACCTACAGTTCTGTTTACAGCAACAAAAACCGATATGCTACCAAGAAAACCATAATATAATGTATCTATTTCTATGACGAAACATACCTATATGTAGCTATACACAGGGGCGTCATTTGGGTTCTGTAATTTTTATCATAGGTACACTTCAACTGTGAGAGACGGAATCTAAAACAAAAATACAGAAGATCACATTGTATGATATTTAAGTAATTAATTTGCATTTTATTGCATGACATAAGTATTTGATCACCTACCAACCAGTAAGAATTCCGTCTCTCACAGACCTGTTAGTTTTTCTTTAAGAAGCCCTCCTGTTCTCCACTCATTACCTTTATTAACTGCACCTGTTTGAACTCGTTACCTGTATAAAAGACACCTGTCCACACACTCAATCAAACAGACTCCAACCTCTCCACAATGGCCAAGACCAGAGAGCTGTGTAAGGACATCAGGGATAAAATTGTAGACCTGCACAAGGCTGGGATGGGCTACAGGACAATAGGCAAGCAGCTTGGTGAGAAGGCAACAACTGTTGGCACAATTATTAGAAAATGGAAGAAGTTCAAGATGACGGTCAATCACCCTCGGTCTGGGGCTCCATGACAGATCTCACCTCGTGGGGCATCAATGATCATGAGGAAGGTGAGGGATCATCCCAGAACTACACGGCAGGACCTGGTCAATGACCTGAAGAGAGCTGGGACCACAGTCTCAAAGAAAACCATTAGTAACACACTACGCCGTCATGGACTAAAATCCTGCAGCGCACGCAAGGTCCCCCTGCTCAAGCCAGCGCATGTCCAGGCCCGTCTGAAGTTTGCCAATGACCATCTGGATGAACCAGAGGAGGAATGGGAGAAGGTCATGTGGTCTGATGAGACAAAAATAGAGCTTTTTGGTCTAAACTCCACTCGCCGTGTTTGGAGGAAGAAGAAGGATGAGTACAACCCCAAGAACACCATCCCAACCGTGAAGCATGGAGTTGGAAACATCATTCTTTGGGGATGCTTTTCTGCAAAGTGGACAGGACGACTGCACCGTATTGAGGGGAGGATGGATGGGGCCATGTATCGCAAGATCTTGGCCAACAACCTCCTTCCCTCTAAGAGCATTGAAGATGGGTCGTGGCTGGGTCTTCCAGCATGACAACGACCCGAAACACACAGCCAGGGCAACTAAGGAGTGGCTCCGTAAGAAGAATCTCAAGGTCCTGGAGTGGCCTAGCCAGTCTCCAGACCTGAACCAGATAGAAAATCTTTGGAGGGAGCTGAAAGTCCGTATTGCACAGCGACATCCCCGAAACCTGAAGGATCTGGAGAAGGTCTGTATGGAGGAGTGGGCCAAAATCCCTGCTGCAGTGTGTGCAAACCTGGTCAAGACCTACAGGAAACGTATGATCTCTGTAATTGCAAACAAAGGTTTCTGTACCAAATATTAAGTTCTGCTTTTCTGATGTATCAAATACTTATGTCATGCAATAAAATGCAAATTAATTACTTAAAAATCAACCAACACAGAACTTTCGACATGGGAAATAAAATGCAGCATCTGCAGTAACCGAGTATTCCAGCCACTCTCTTCCTAAATCAAATCAAATCAAATGTTATTGGTCACATGCACATATTTAGCAAATGTTTAATGTGGGTGTAGTGAAATGCTTGTGTTCCTAGCTCCAACAGTGCAGTAGTATCTAACAATTCACAACAATACACACAAATCTCAAAGTAAAAGAATGGAATTAAGAAATATATAAATATTCGGACGAGTGATGTCTGAGTGGCATTGACAAAAATACATTAGAGTAGAGTATATACATATGAAATGAGTAAAACAGTATTTAAACATTATTAAAGTGACAAGTGTTCCTTTAAAGTGACCAGTGATTCCATGTCTATGTACATAGGGCAGCAGCCTCTAAGGTGCAGGATTGAGTAATCAGGTGTTAGCCGGCTAGTGATGGCTATTTAACAGTCTGATGACCTTGAGATAGAAGCTGATTTTCAGTCTCTCGGTCCCAGCTTTGATGCACCTGTACTGACCTCGCCTTCTGGATGATAGCGGGGTGAACAGGCCGTGGCTCGGGTGGTTAATGTCCTTTATGATCTTTAATGCCTTCCTGTGACATCGGGTGCTGTAGGTGTCCTGGAGGGCAGGCAGTGTGCCCCCGGTGATGCGTTGGGCAGACTGCACCACCCTCTGGAGAGCCCTGCGGTTGCGGGTGGTGTAGTTGCCGTACCAGGCGGTGATACAGCCCGACGTGATGCTCTCAATTGTACATCTATAAAAGTTTGTGAGGGTCTTAGGGGCCAAGCCTAATTTGTTCAGCCTCCTGAGGTTGAAGAGGTGCTGTTGCGCCTTCTTCACCACACTGTCTGTGTGGGTAGACCATTTCAGACTGTCAGTAATGTGTACGACAAGGAACTCGAAGCTTTTCACCTTCTCAACTGCGGTCCTGTCGATGTGAATAGGGGCGTGCTCTCTCTGTTGTCTCCTGAAGTCCACAATCTGATCCTTCGTTTTGTTGACGTTGAGGGAGAGGTTATTTACGTGGCACCACTCCGCCAGTGCCCTCACCTCCTCCCTGTACGCTATCTCGTCATTGTTGGTAATCAGGCCTACTACTGTTATGTCGTCTGCAAACTTGATGATTGAGTTGGAGGCGTGCGTGGCCACACAGTCATGGGTGAACAGGGAGTATAGGAGGGGGCTGAGCACGCAACTATGAACCAGTTGCTATTAAATGAACGTTTTTGGACAGAAAACCTGCGGCTAGGGTAGGATTCTAGGCTAACCTGGGCTGGCTCCTCTGTTCCAAAATCATCAGGAACAGTCGGAGGGGGAGGTGGCTGTGGAGCCATTATCCTGGCGGCGCTTGTGGAAGGGTGGGTAGGCTCTGCACACGGAGCTAGCTGGAGCTCGGGAGCATCATCGCTGCTGGGCTTGGCGGCGGCCTTGATGGTTTAATGCTGCTGCTGCTGCTCATCACTCTCTTTCTCCTTTGTTTGGGTATTTTGGCTAAACCAATTTCTGATATCCATTGTGGCATATTAGCTAGTTCGAGCTTTTTACAGCTAGCTAAGAAGCTAACTAAACTCGGTAGTGGTAGGGCATGAGGCAGCTTCAATGGTAAACTTGACCCGCCCATATAAATGAAAATCAAATATTAGAGGCGGAGACGACATGTTCGTTGTTGTCATGGGGAAAGGTCCGATGGATACCTTCATTTGTGAAAAATGTATTGAACTTGATGCAGCTAAAGAAAGGAGTATTACTCTTCATGAAGAAATTTGACCAAGCGCCTTGAACTGAATAAGGATTCTATGAGAATATCGGCATCTTTAAATGCTTCCTATCAAAACATCCAAGAGGATCATAATGGGATCTTCCTGGACTCTGATCAATTTCCACCACTGCACCCCTCTACTAGCTTGAACCAGAAAATGGCTGCTCACTGTTCGACTCTAAGTGAGCATAAATGGATGCGTGTCGGAACCAGAAAGAAGGAGAATAATCATTCTCGGCGCGCCTGCCTTCTTCCCCCGTGTCCGGACTTAAGATGTTCAAATCGCTTTGAGCCCCTGTTGGGGGCTTGGGTGTTCCCTTCATGGCTGTGGATGACCCTCCAGCTACCTCTCCCTGTCCTAGTCAATCAACTGCCTGGGCACAGCCTGGACCACGCGGCCCCCCTCCGCTGAGCCTTGCTCTCTGGATCAGAGCTCTGTCCCTTTGGCGGTTGTGGCCTGCGCGCAGCCGTCGTCTCAGCAGCCCTCTTCTCAGGTGAGTTCTGTGGCTCTGGCCTCGCAATCTGCTTCGAGACACGGCAGAGGCCAGATCATTCTGCCGATTGTGATAGGGAGTTCGATGGTGAGGCATATATCCGTACCTGGGGCAAAGACTTCGTGTTTTCCTGGGGCAAAAGTTGCTTCCCAAGGCTGTAAGTCAGTCACTGGGGGCTGATACTGTCATGGTTCATGTGGGGTCAAATTACATTATGAAGGGCAGCTCAGAACAGCTGAAGATGGATTTTAAAGAACTGATTGGGTCTCTACTTGACACCAACAAACGCCCCATAATATCTGGCCCTCTGCCCTCCATAAATCGTGGCATTGAACGGTTCAGCAGACTTTTACCCCTCCATAACTGGCTACGAGACTATTGCAGCTCTGTGGGTGTGACATTTATGAGTTTTCATAATGATTCAGCAAATGTACATTATCCTACGGGTGTTGGAAGACACAATGTAAATAATCTAATTTATGTCCCTCTTACTACCCGGAATGCCTCTGCTGATCCTACAGCTATTGTATGCATTAATCATATGCCTATGGACCAGAGTAATACTGTTAGCACTGAGGTGGTGTGCCCCACTAGGAAGTCCACTGTGTGCAGCTCACCCTGCACAAATAAAAATAACCCAAGTATGTCTGCTAAGCTTCCCAATAAAGCAAGAAAAATAATCAAGCATCCCAGAAAAGTGTTAAAAATAGCCCACGTTAACATATGTAGCTTAATTAATAATTTGCTAGTAACAGATGACATTCATATTCTGACAATCTCTGAAACTCACTTAGATAATACCTTTGATGATTCAGTGGTAGAAATGCAAGGTCATAACATTTACAGAAAGACAGAAATGCCAATGGGCGCGGTATTGCGGTCTATCTTCAGAACATTTTACATTTACATGTACGTCATTTAGCAGACGCTCTTATCCAGAGCGACTTACAAATTGGTGCATTCACCCTATAGCCAGTGGGATAACCACTTTACAATTATTATTATTATTATTATTATTATTATTTTTGGGGGGGGTAGAAGGATTACTTTATCCTATCCCAGGTATTCCTTAAAGAGGTGGGGTTTCAAATGTCTCCGGAAGGTGGTGAGTGACTCCGCTGTCCTGGCGTCGTGAGGGAGCTTGTTCCACCATTGGGGTGCCAGAGCAGCGAACAGTTTTGACTGGGCTGAGCGGGAACTATGCTTCCGCAGAGGAAGGGAGCCAGCAGGCCAGAGGTGGATGAACGCAATGCCCTCGTTTGGGTGTAGGGACTGATCAGAGCCTGAAGGTACGGAGGTGCCGTTCCCCTCACTGCTCCATAGGCAAGCACCATGGTCTTGTAACGGATGCGAGCTTCAACTGGAAGCCAGTGGAGTGTGCGGAGGAGGGGGTGACGTGAGAGAACTTGGGAAGGTTGAACACCAGACGGGCTGCGGCATTCTGGATGAGTTGTAGGGGTTTAATGGCACAGGCAGGGAGCCCAGCCAACAGCGAGTTGCAGTAATCCAGACGGGAGATGACAAGTGCCTGGATTAGGACCTGTGCCGCTTCCTGTGTAAGGCAGGGTCGTACTCTCCGAATGTTGTAGAGCATGAACCTGCAGGATCGGGTCACCGCCTTGATGTTAGCGTAGAACGACAGGGTGTTGTCCAGGGTCACGCCAAGGCTCTTCGCACTCTGGGAGGAGGACACAACGGAGTTGTCAACCGTGATGGCGAGATCATGGAACGGGCAGTCCTTCCCCAGGAGGAAGAGCAGCTCCGTCTTGCCAGGGTTCAGCTTGAGGTGGTGATCCGTCATCCATACTGATATGTCTGCCAGACATGCAGAGATGCGATTCGCCACCTGGTTATCAGAAGGGGGAAAGGAGAAGATTAGTTGTGTATCATCAGTGTAGCAATGATAGGAGAGGCCATGTGAGGATATGACAGAGCCAAGTGACTTGGTGTATAGGGAGAAAAGGAGAGGGCCTAGAACTGAGCCCTGGGGGACACCAGTGGTGAGAGCACGTGGTGCGGAGACAGCTTCTCGCCACGCCACTTGGTAGGAGCGACCGGTCAGGTAGGACGCAATCCAGGAGTGAGCCGCGCCGGAGATGCCCAGCTCGGAGAGGGTGGAGAGGAGGATCTGATGGTTCACAGTATCAAAGGCAGCAGACAGGTCTAGAAGGACAAGAGCAGAGGAGAGAGAGTTAGCTTTAGCAGTGCGGAGAGCCTCCGTGACACAGAGAAGAGCAGTCTCAGTTGAATGACCAGTCCTGAAACCTGACTGGTTTGGATCAAGAAGGTCATTCTGAGAGAGATAGCAAGAGAGTTGGCTAAAGACGGCACGCTCAATAGTTTTGGAAAGAAAAGAAAGAAGGGATACTGGTCTGTAGTTGTTGACATCAGTGGGATCGAGTGTTGTTTTTTTTGAGAAGGGGTGCAACTCTCGCTCTCTTGAAGACGGAAGGGACATAGCCAGCGGTCAAGGATGAGTTGATCAGCGAGGTGAGGTAGGGGAGAAGGTCACCGGAGATGGTCTGGAGAAGAGAGGAGGGGATGGGGTCAAGCGGGCAGGTTGTTGGGCGGCCTGCAGTCACTAGTTGCAAGATTTTATCTGGAGAGAGAGGGGAGAAAGAAGTCAAAGCATAGGGTAGGGCAGTGTGAGCAGGACCAGCAGTGTCATTAGACTTAACAAACGAGGATCGGATGTCGTCAACCTTCTTTTCAAAGTGGTTGACGAAGTCATCCACAGAGAGGGAGGAGGAGGGGGGGAAGGATTCAGCAGTGAGGAGAATGTGGCAAAGAGCTTCCTAGGGTTAGAGGCAGATGCTTGGAATTTAGAGTGGTAGAAAGTGGCCTTAGCAGCAGAAACAGATGAAGAAAATGTAGAGAGGAGGGAGTGAAAAGATGCCAGGTCGGCAGGGAGTTTAGTTTTCTTCCATTTCCACTCAGCTGCCCGGAGCTCTGTTCTGTGAGCTCGCAATGAGTCATCAAGCCACGGAGCTGGAGGGGAGGACCGAGCCGGCCGGGAGGATAGGGGACACAGGGAGTCAAAGGATGCAGAAAGGGAGGAGAGGAGGGTTGAGGAGGCAGAATCAGGAGATTGGAGGGAGAAGGATTGAGCAGAGGGAAGAGATGATAGGATGGAAGAGGAGAGAGTAGTGGGAGAGAGAGAGCGAAGGTTGCGGCGGCGTGTTACCATCTGTGTAGGGGCAGAGTGAGTAGTGTTGGAGGAGAGCGAGAGAGAAAAGGATACAAAGTAGTGGTCGGAGACATGGAGGGGAGTTGCAGTGAGATTAGTAGAAGAGCAACATCTAGTAAAGATGAAGTCAAGCGTATTGCCTGCCTTGTGAGTAGGGGGACGGTGAGAGGGTGAGGTCAAAAGAGGAGAGGAGTGGAAAGAAGGAGGCAGAGAGAAATGAGTCAAATGTAGACGTAGGGAGGTTGAAATCCCCCAAAACTGTGAAGGGTGAGCCATCCTCAGGAAAGGAACTTATCAAGGCGTCAAGCTCATTGATGAACTCTCCAAGGGAACCTGGAGGGCGATAGATGACAAGGATATTAAGCTTAAATGGGCTAGTGACTGTGACAGTGTGGAATTCAAATGAGGAGATAGACAGATGGGTTAGGGGAAAAATTGAGAATGACCACTTGGGAGGGATGAGGATTCCTGTGCCACCACCCCTCTGACCAGATGCTCTCGGGGTATGCGAGAACATGGTCAGACGAGGAGAGAGCAGTAGGAGTAGCAGTGTTTTCAGTGGTAATCCATGTTTCCGTCAGCGCCAGGAAGTCGAGGGACTGGAGGGTAGCATAGGCTGGGATGAAGTCAGCCTTGTTGGCAGCAGAACGGCAGTTCCAGAGGCTGCCTGAGACCTGGAACTCCAGGTGTGTGGTGCGTGCAGGGACCACCAGGTTAGAGAGGCAGCAGCCACGCGGTGTGAGGCGTTTGTGTAGCCTGTGCGGAGAGGAGAGAACAGGGATAGGCAGAGGCATAGTTGACAGGCTGTAGCAGATGGCTACAATAATGCAGAGGAGATCGGAATGAAATGAACTAAACATCTGGGAAAGGAGAGAGCAGGGCCTCCCTCACCCAAAAAAATATAACTCTCCCAACTTCCACCTCAGAAACTATAATTGTTTCACTGAACCACCCGAATAAAACTCTCCCAACTTCCACTTTAGAAATTAGAATTGTTGTAAACTACAGCGGTTCAATGTTTCAAGGAATAGACTCAACTTACTTTATTCAGCTAGCTAACTATGACGCCATAGCTAACTAGCATGCTAGCATCCAATAACACACAGTTTAGCACCAATACTTGGTTACAACAAACTACCAATAGTGTGTTAACACACTAAACAGATAATTAGTGTCCGTGTCTAGTTCTTTCATAACGCAGCAATAATTAAACGTTGGCTAGCTAGCACAAAGATATTGTATTTGGCTACTACAGTACAGCTAGCTGGTAGTGTTGGCTAGCTAGCAATGGCTGCTGTGTTGACATTGTTTGAAAAACGGCGTCGCTGCGAATGAATGTAGCTGGCTAAAAGGATATTGTATTCAGTTGCTACCGTTGCTAATAGCCACTCGCCAGCTAGTCCAGGAGGTGAGTTAGCTAGCTAGCTTCGTGCTACACCCGGCACCGCCGAATACAAAAGTAACCTACAATAACTACATACAACAACTACCCAAAACAGCCCACGATACCTACCTATAATACCTAATAATATACAGCCCACGATGCCTACCTATAATACCTAACTACAATCTAAATACATAGCTTAAGCCTTACTCGACAAAGCCCAAGCTATGTATAAAGCCAAACTTACCCGACGCCAGGTGTCTGGGTGGCAGACTGCAATCAGTAGCTGTAATTAAGTACAGCAGCTACCAACCACCTAACGTTAATGCCTCGGATAATGAGGTTAGAAAAACAGCTGAATGGTAGGCAGCTAGCTGGCTCAATCACAGGTACTCTTAAGCGTGAAATAACATTGGAAACAACTAACCACAGTTGCTAAAAGTTACCAGTAGCTACCCACTAGCTAGCTAGCTTTGTTGGTCCAAGTAGTGGGTCAGCTACCCTCGTGCTTCGCCGGGGTCCGCCGAATACAATACTTACCTACAATAACCTACAATAACCTACAATAACTACCTAAGTAAACTACCTACAATACCCAACTACAATACCTACCTACAATCTAAATACATGGTTTAAGCTTTACTCAACACCATATATGAAGCCAAGCTTACCTCCTGCTAGAGAAAACACAACCTCTCCCGACCAACTTCAACATCCCTGTAAAGTTTAGAGAGGATCTCATGTTAAATACTGTTGAAGTAATGTGGCTACAGGTTCACCTGCCTCACCTAAAGCCCATTCTGATGGGAAGCTGCTATAGACCACCAAGTGCTAACAGTCAGTATCTGGATAGCATGTGTGAAATGCTTGATAATATATCTGATATCAATAGAGAGGTATACTTTCTGGGTGATTTAAATATTGACTGGCTTTCATCAGGCTGCCCACTCAAGAGAAAGCTTCAAACTGTAGCTACTGCCTGCAATCTGGTTCAGGTTATCAATCAACCTACCAGGGTAGTTACAAAAAGTACAGGAATGAAATCATCAACGTTTATTGATCATATCATTACTAATGCTGCAGAAATTTGTTTGAAAGCAGTATCCAAATCCATCGGATGAAGTGATCACAATATAGTAGCCATATCTAGGAAAACCAAAGTTCCAAAGGCTGGGCCTAATATTGTGTATAAGAGTAAAGCCAGTGTGTCTATGAATGCGGATGACTCAACACTATACACGTCAGCTACCACAGCGACTGAAATGACAGCAACACTTAACAAAGAGCTGCAGTTAGGTTCAGAATGGGTGGCAATGAATAAGTTAGTCCTAAATATTTCTATAACTAAAAGCACTTTATTTGGGACAAATCGTTTACTAAACCCTAAACCTCAACTAAATCTTGTAATGAATAATGTGGAAATTGAGCAAGTTGAAGAGACTAAATTGCTTGGATTAACCTTGGGTTGTAAACTGTCATAGTCAAAACACATTGATACAACAGTAGTTAGGATGGGGAGAAGTGTGTCTATAATAAAGCGCTATTCTGCATTCTTAACAGCACTATCAACAAGGCAGGTCCTACAGGCCCTAGTATTGTTGCACCTGGACTACTGTTCAGTCATGTGGTCAGGTGCCACAAAGAGGGACTTAGGAAAATTGCAATTGGCTTAGAACAGGGCAGCACGGCTGGCACTTGGATATACACAGAGAGCTAACATTAGCATGTCAATCTCTCCTGGCTCAAAGTAGAGGAGAGATTGACTTCATCACTACTTGTATTTGTGAGCGGTATTGACATGTTGAATGGACACCCATACATACCCCACAACATGCCACCAGAGGTCTCTTCACAGTCCCCAAGTCCAGAACAGACTATGGGAGGCACACAGTACTACATAGAGCCATGACTACATGGTACTCTATTCCACATCAAGTAACTCATGCCAGCAGTAAAATTAGATTTAAAAAAAAACAGATACAAAATACACCTTATGGAACAGAGGAGACTGTGAAACAAACATAGACACATGCATACTAACACACAATAACATATGCACTATACATACGCATTTATAGATATGTGGTAGTAGAGTAGAGGCCTGAGGGCACACGCTTAATATGTTGTGAAATCTGTTATGAATGTTATTGTAATGTTTTTAAAATGCATAACTGCATTAATTTTGCTGGACCCCAGGAAGAGTAGCTGCTGCCTTGGCAGCAGCTAATGGGGATCCATAATAAATACAAATACTCAATCATTTGAACTTTTTTGCTATTTTTATATAGGGACATAAAACTAAAACTGAGGGGGCTCAAGTTTGAACTGAGGGGGCTAAGCCCCATTTTGCCCCTTCATGGAGCTGGGTCCGGGTGTCATTGCACTCCTTATAGTGTGCGCTAACATAATGCAATATGTCTAGATTCTGAAATACAATTTTTCCCATTCATTTATTCAACATAAAAAAATATTAATATCTCAAATGTACCCAGTTTGATTTAGCTTATTTTTAGACATATTGTTTGGAACAATATACTCTTCAAACACTTCACATTTCCAGAGTGAGCTATCTGGTACTTTTGAAGATATGACCCATCATATACCTAGAAATTGAAATTATAAGTAATTAACCAATCACAGCCCTCCTACAGGTTTGAACATTCGGCAAATCACCAGCAGAGGGAGTTCCACTGTGTTGGTGGGGCTCATGAAATCGATCAGAACTTCAAAAATAGCAGAGAGCACACTCCCGAAATATGATGTACTTGTATAGTATATTGTTTCGAACAATATGTCTTAAAATGAACAAAATAAAAAAGGGTACTTTTGAGATATTAATATTTATTGTTGAATAAATTAATGTATAAATTGTCTTTCAGAATTATATTTCAGAATCAAGTCATACTCCATATGTTAGAACACACTATAAGGAGTATAATTACATCTAAATGTTGTATGTAAAATGGCCACTTTCATCAACAAAAATGTTTTGATACAAATGCAAAAAGCATGTCAAACAACCTTCCTCCCAATGAAGTTTCTATGTGAGAATTTCCAGAACAATAGGAGATACCTAAAATATTTTCAGCCTATCCTGGTGTGGAATCACCCTATTCTCAGAAACCTAAACAACGAGAGGAAGGCATAACGGAAACTGAGTGGGCAGACGGAGCTCATCCCCATGGAAACTGATTAAGAACATGCCCCAGGGGACAGACGGAGCTCATCCCCATGGAAACTGATTAAGAACATGCCCCAGGGGACAGACGGAGCTCATCCCCATGGAAACTGATTAAGACTGTTAAGACTATGAAACAGATTAAGACTGTGCCCCAGGGGACAGACGGAGCTCATCCCCATGGAAACTGATTAAGACTGTTAAGACTATGAAACAGATTAAGACTGTGCCCCAGGGGACAGACGGAGCTCATCCCCATGGAAACTGATTAAGACTGTTAAGACTATGAAACAGATTAAGACTGTGCCCCAGGGGACAGACGGAGCTCATCCCCATGGAAACTGATTAAGACTGTTAAGACTATGAAACAGATTAAGACTGTGCCCCAGAGGACAGACAGAGATCATGTCCATTGAAACTGATTAAGAACGTGCCCCAGGGGACAGACAGAGATCATGTCCATTGAAACTGATTAAGAACATGCCCCAGAGGACAGACAGAGATCATGTCCATTGAAACTGATTAAGAACATGCCCCAGGGGACAGACAGAGCTCATGTCCATTGAAACTGATTAAGAACATGCCCCAGAGGACAGACAGAGATCATGTCCATTGAAACTGATTAAGAACATGCCCCAGAGGACAGACAGAGCTCATGTCCATTGAAACTGATTAAGAACATGCCCCAGGGGACAGACAGAGCTCATGTCCATTGAAAATGATTAAGAACATGCCCCAGAGGACAGACAGAGATCATGTCCATTGAAACTGATTAAGAACATGCCCCAGAGGACAGACAGAGCTCATGTCCATTGAAAATGATTAAGAACATGCCCCAGGGGACAGACAGAGCTCATGTCCATTGAAACTGATTAAGAGTGTTAAGACTATTGAAACTGATTAAGACTGTGTTGAAACAGATTAAGACAGTGGCCAAGTGGTATATGAAGATCAAATCAAATTCTATTTGTCACATGTGCTGAATACAACAGGTGTAGAAGTTACCGTGAAATGCTTACTTACAAGCCCTTAACCAACAATGCAGTTTTAAGAAAATAGAGTTAAGGAAATATTTACTAAATAAACTAAAGTAAAAAATAAATAAAATAAGTAACACAATATAATAACAATAATGAGGCTATATAAAGGGGGTACCGGTACCGAGTCAATGTGCGGGGGTACAGGTTAGTCAAGGTAATTTGTACATGTACAGTGGGGGAAAAAATGTATTTAGTCAGCCACCAATTGTGCAAGTTCTCCCACTTAAAAATATGAGAGAGGCCTGTAATTTTCATCATAGGTACACGTCAACTATGACAGACAAATTGAGATTTTTTTTCTCCAGAAAATCACATTGTAGGATTTGTTATGAATTTATTTGCAAATTATGGTGGTCACCTACAAACAAGCAAGATTTCTGGCTCTCACAGACCTGTAACTTCTTCTTTAAGAGGCTCCTCTGTCCTCCACTCGTTACCTGTATTAATGGCACCTGTTTGAACTTGTTATCAGTATAAAAGACACCTGTCCACAACCTCAAACAGTCATACTCCAAACTCCACTATGGCCAAGACCAAAGAGCTGTCAAAGGACACCAGAAACAAAATTGTAGACCTGCACCAGGCTGGGAAGACTGAATCTGCAATAGGTAAGCAGCTTGGTTTGAAGAAATCAACTGTGGGAGCAATTATTAGGAAATGGAAGACATACAAGACCACTGATAATCTCCCTCGATCTGGGGCTCCACGCAAGATCTCACCCCGTGGGGTCAAAATGATCACAAGAACGGTGAGCAAAAATCCCAGAACCACACGGGGGGACCTAGTGAATGACCTGCAGAGAGCTGGGACCAAAGTAACAAAGCCTACCATCAGTAACACACTACGCCGCCAGGGACTCAAATCCTGCAGTGCCAGACGTGTCCCCCTGCTTAAGCCAGTACATGTCCAGGCCCGTCTGAAGATTGCTAGAGTGCATTTGGATGATCCAGAAGAGGATTGGGAGAATGTCATATGGTTAGATGAAACCAAAATATAACTTTTTGGTAAAAACTCAACTCGTCGTGTTTGGAGGACAAAGAATGCTGAGTTGCATCCAAAGAACACCATACCTACTGTGAAGCATGGGGGTGGAATCATCATGCTTTGGGGCTGTTTTTCTGCAAAGGGACCAGGACGACTGATCCGTGTAAAGGAATGAATGAATGGGGCCATGTATCGTGAGATTTTGAGTGAAAACCTCCTTCCTTCAGCAAGGGCATTGAAGATGAAACGTGGCTGGGTCTTTCAGCATGACAATGATCCCAAACACACCGCCCGGGCAACGAAGGAGTGGCTTCGTAAGAAGCATTTCAAGGTCCTGGAGTGGCCTAGCCAGTCTCCAGATCTCAACCCCATAGAAAATATTTGGAGGGAGTTGAAAGTCTGTGTTGCCCAGCGACAGCCCCAAAACATCACTGCTCTAGAGGAGATCTGCATGGAGGAATGGGCCAAAATACCAGCAACAGTGTGTGAAAACCTTGTGAAGACTTACAGAAAACGTTTGACCTGTATCATTGCCAACAAAGGGTATATAACAAAGTATTGAGTAACTTTTGTTATTGACCAAATACTTATTCTCCACCATAATTTGCAAATAAATTCATAAAAAATCCTACAATGTGATTTTCTGGAGAAAAAAAATCTCATTTTGTCTGTCATAGTTGACGTGTACCTATGATGAAAATTACAGTTCTCTCTCATCTTTTTAAGTGGGAGAACTTGCACAATTGGTGGCTGACTAAATACTTTTTTCCCCCACTGTAGGTAGGGGTAAAGTGACTATGCATAGATAATAAACATTGAGATATACAATACATATAGTTCATTGTGCATGGGATTAATTCATGGGATTAATTAATGGGATTCATTAATGGGATTAATTCATGGGATTAATTCATGGAATGAGTTCATAGGATTAATTCATGGGATTGATTAATGGGATTAATTCACAGATTTTCCATTCGCCCATCAGTGCCCCCTCAAAATAAATAAATATGCCTCTGGGGGCAGATAATCACATATGGAGGAGGAGAATATTGATAGTGCAAAGTGCATATCACCATACTGATATCAACATATTATGTAAATTATCCATTCATTTAGAAATGTTACCTAGGACTGATAATGTGTGATAATAATGTTCAGGCTAAAGCAAAACGAAGATGTATGGACAGGTCTCGCTCTGAGAATATTAAGAATATTAAAGATCTGCTTGGCTTAGTCTCTGTAACATTAACATATTGCAGGTGGCAAGGTATCAGATTTTGAAGATGTCCTTAGGCAGCCAAAACACACATTAATTCTGTAACGATCTGCCACACTGGAGTGAACATCATCATTATTGGTCAGGTGAGGCAGAGTTATCAGTTCCGAAGCGCCAAACGACTTTTTAAGCCTCTTTGGAGGGACGACAATGACTTTCATTAATCCATCCAAGGCCAGTGTTGCTTGCTATAGGATTTGATATGCGTTCTACTCTGATTTGAAATAAAACATTGTTTCATTCAACTTGTTTTACACACATGAATAATGGCTTTAATCTTATTCTGTTCTATTCACAAAGGGCCTGTTTCAGACTTAGGAAATGTACGCCTTTCCTACGCACTTCTCAGTAGTTGGTATTCAGACTTACCTTATGCAGGTGGACAACTGGTTTTGCAGGCGTGGTTTCCTTTGTGCGCGCTGAAGACATTTAATTCAACCGTTGAAAACCCTCCCACTTGCTGGCCAACAGATTTTGTCATGGAGTTTGCATTCAATAGGGTTTTCAGTACATTTATTTTAAGCAATTCCTTTAAATACGGTGTACCTTTAATAAAAATGTTGTTGACAGACTAGAATACATCGAGAGAACGGATTCAGAATATACGGATCAACGAAAGAAAGCCATCTAAACATCTGCATATTTGTCTCAGTTTCAGCACCAACTGGTGCAAATTTTAGGGTTAGGAAAGTATGTATGAATCATAGAAAACTGCTACATGTGTTCTGAGTTCTATAATGATTCAAGTAGGCTACATGTCCCAAATTATTGCACAAAGTTAGCCAAATATGATCCACTATAGCTATCAACCCTCAGGAACAACTACACAGACATGACAGAGGAAAGAAAGGTACACGGAATGGAATGGAATAAAATCATGCAAAATGTAGGCTACAAATGGAAGGAAACTAACACTAAAGTGACAGTTAAAAATGTATGTGGGTATTACTGACAGTGACTCCCTACAGTGGCTAATATTTGACATGATACAAATTGTAAAATAAAACGGAGAAAGCCCGGGTCTCCAAATTTCATCCTTGCAAATTATGAGTGCATACAATAAATATTAGGAATAAAGACACAGCTATTTATAGACTACTTAACTGTGGAAACGGGTCTGCAATAAATACATATGATTTTCAGTTTGCTTCCATATGACTGGTTTCTCATTTGTCTTCAGGGATCATAAGAAAAAATTATCTAAAACAATTGCTATGTGTATTTACGCCCATAGTGCGGCGCACAATTGGCCCAGCGTCGTTCGGGTTAGGGGAGAGTTTGGCCAGGGTAGGCCGTCATTGTAAATAAGAATTTGTTCTTAACTGATTTGCCTAGTTCAATAAAGGTTAAATAAAAATAAAATACAATCCCCTTCTCCAAATGGATTACTCATTTACCTAGCTCTTATCAATAGCTCTTATCAAATTATAAATTACAGTGCATGGAGATTATATCAGAGAAAATAAAGTAAATGCTTTTTCCACTTGAAACCAGCAGGTATCGTTCAACGGGATTCATGGTTTCCTCGCGCGTAAAGGTGGTGGAATTATTAGGGAATTAAGTCAATGTCAGAATATTACTTACACTGTATATACAAAAGTATGTGGACACCCCTTCAAATTAGTGGATTCTGCTATTTCAGCCACAACCGTTGCTGACAGGTGTTTAAACTCGAGCACACAGCCATGCAATCTCCATAGACAAACATTGGCTGTAGAATGGCTTTACTGAAGAGCTCAGTGACTTTCAACGTGGCACCGTCATAGGATGCCACCTTTCCAACAAGTCAGTTCGTCACATTTCTGTCCTGCTAGAGCTGCCCTGGTCAATTGTAAGTGTTGTTATTGTGAAGAGGCTCCCTCTAGGAGCAACAACGGCTCAGCTGCAAAGTGGTAGGCCAAACAAGCTAACAGAATGGGATCGCCGAGTGCTGAAGCGCGTAGCGCGTAAAAATCATCTGTCCTCGGTTGCAACACTCACTACCGAGTTCCAAACTGCCTCTGGAAGCAACGTCAGCACAAGAACTGTTCGTCGGGAGCTTCATGAAATCGGTTTCCATGGCCGAGCAGCCACACACAAGCCTAAGATCACGATGCGCAATGCCAAGCGTCGGCTGGAGTGGTGTAAAGCTTGCGACCATTGGACTCTGGAGCAGTGGAAACGCGTTTTCTGGAGTGATGAATCCCGCTTCACCATCTGGCGAATCTGGGTTTGGCAGATGCCAGGACAACACAACCTGCTCCAATGCATTGTGCCAATTGTAAAGTTTAGCGGAGGAGGAATCATGGTCTTGGGCTGTTTTTCATGGTTTGGGCTAGGCCCCTTAGTTCCAATGAAGGGAAATCTTAATTCTACAGCATACAATGACATTCTAGATGATTCTGTGCTTCCAATTTTGTTGCAACAGTTTGGGGAAGGCCCTTTCCTGTTTCAGCATGACAATGGCCCCGTGCACAAAGCAAAGTCCATACTTACATACATACCATACATGTGGTATAACTTGACTGGCCTGCACAGTGCCTTGACCTCAACCCCATGGGTTGAATTGGAACGCTGTAGGCGAGTCAGGCCTAATCGCCCAACATCAGTGACCGACCTCACTAATGCTCTTGTGGCTGAATAGAAGCAAGTCCCCGCAGCAATGTTCCAACATCTAGTGGAAAGCCTTCCCAGAAGAGTGGAGGCTGTTATAGCAGTGAAGGGGGGACCAACTCAATATTATTGCCCATGTTTTTGGAATGAGATGTTCTTATGTTAGACGTACACTACATGACCAAAAGTATTTGGACCTGCTCCTCGAATATGTGTTTAGGTGGCACATTTATTTACAGTGATACATTGCTAATGGAATTGAATGTACATGAATAATAGGGCTGTGATGATACCAGTATTGCAACAACAAAAAAATCCATTGCAAAAATTCCAACACAAAGCAGACCAAAGTCTTTGGTCCCTTTAAAAACCTGCTGAATATAAAGTATTGTCTTCTGTAGCTTGGAAAATAAATACATGTGACTCTGGATGACAACATAATGATGTTTGTTTCCAACATCAGGGCTGTTTTCCTAAAGAAGTTCCATCTGCTTTGTTTTTCGTTTCCTTGCCACGATACTAACGAGTTTCGCGATATTGGTATAATCCCGACACTAATGAATCATGTTGCTCTATTTTCATTTCAAGGTTGTGTATGTCTGATCATTCAGCGACTGTTCTGAACTGGTGTGGATCGCGTGTGAGCATTCTAGCCACCACTCTCTCCCACATCAGCATTTACTGTCTCAGCAGCTCCAGTGTCAGATACACCAGATGGTACACTGTATCCTCAGAGTGTACTGGATATATTTATATTGTTCCCTGAATTCAGATATGGAAAACAAGACTGTGCAGTGAGACTGGGCTGTGAGCAACCTTATATCGCTCAGTTAGCACTGTGAGCAACCTTATATCGCTCAGTTAGCACTGTGAGCAACCTTATATCGCTCAGTCAGCACTGTGAGCAACCTTATATCGCTCAGTCAGCACTGTGAGCAACCGTATATCTTATCATCATACTGTTGAAGATCAATACATCAGTCTTTGAGAAAATGCTCACTTGTATGGAGTGAGAAAACTAGGCTTTTAAACTATAAACAGTTTCCTAGTTACCAAACTCAAACTAGGAAGTGACCTCACACCAGGAAGTGTGGCTAGGAAGTGACCGGGGCAGAGTCCAGCCCACCTACACACTTAGGTTATTTGGCTGTCCCCATAGGAGAACCCTTTTTGTTTCTCGGTAGAACCCTTTTTGGTTCCAGGTATAACCGTTTTGGGTTCCATGTAGAACCATCTGTGGAAAGGTTTCTACATAGAACCCAAAAGGGTTCTATCTGGAACCAAAAGGGTTCTACTTGGAACCAAAAGTGTTCAAAGGGTTTTCATATGGGGACAGCCGAAGGACCCTTTTAGGTTCTAAGAGTGTCTCAAGGAACCTTCATACAATTATATTAACTTATTTAAGAATAAGTTCAGGGTTCCCACAACCGGCAAAAATGTATATAACCACAGACATATTAGATATATCTACTTGGTCTTCAATGACTGATTTTAACATCTGTTTCTTCTGTTTCTTGATGTTGAATTTTGTCTGTCAGGTTTCCTTGTTGTGACACTTTCACTGACCTGCACATGAAGGTTATCTGTATATGTCCACCTTTGCTGAGAAATTACTGTATGAGGAATGATAATGCCGGAAGGAACAAATTAATTAATCAATTTCTCATTAGAAATGCCAGGCATGTGTAGTTACAGTATCAAAAGGCCACTCATACCTCTGGATGTCTTTTTTTGTCACACTTCATTACAGTTCCATTTAGTCTAATTATAAGACATGAATCTTGATAATTGTTTCCATTTTTGTGGTTCATTAGGCTTTGTTATAACCAGTCTTATTAGCCGAGCTTGAGCTTCCACTTATTTTGATCATTGGATGAATTCTGCTGCTTGACACTGTCTTACAGTACCAATGTATTAGCCCACACATATTAACCCGTCAAAATTGTATTTTCAAGGAAATAGTAATTGCGATTTTCTTGCCTTTCCCCAATTGCAATTGTACATACTGTATACAGGTTATAGTTCATGTTCACGTTTCAGAAAATATTCTGGAATCAGACCATAGCTAGCAGTAGGCAACTGGACGTCCATGTCTCAGTAAAGCCTCTGGAATCAGACCATAGCTAGCAGTAGGCAACTGGACGTCCATGTCTCAGTAAAGCCTCTGGAATCAGACCATAGCTAGCAGTAGGCAACTGGACGTCCATGTCTCAGTAAAGCCTCTGGAATCAGACCATAGCTAGCAGTAGGCAACTGGACGTCCATATCTCAGTAAAGCCTCTGGAATCAGACCATAGCTAGCAGTATGTCGACCAGGTGATCGCGTGACAGCTCGCCAGAAAGGAGACCCTCAGTCCTCATTAAACCACGTCTCAACCACCTGGTCTCTTGGAGAGGAAGTAAAATTGATAATAATAGCATTACTTACGTGGTAAGGGGCCATTTATATTTGACATTTGACCCCAGTATCATACTGTATGTGATGTAAAGGGCCAGTTGGCCTAGGATTAGAAAAGTAATATTCTATTTTCTGTTTTCTCAAAATATTTGAAGAAACACGATAGCTAATGTTTTAACCCACATTAATTCAAACAGAGTAATATTATCGTGTTTCATTTTCAGTTTGTACTTTCTCCCTTTCTGTTTGAGAAGAGAGCAAAGAGAAGTTTGTGAGTTCACTCTGCCAACGGCTCGGCTATAAAAAAGTCCCAATGCAGAGAGAGGGTGACTCACAGCGAGGTGCAGTGCCATCACAGTGTTCTGTTGTGGGTATAATTGAGAGAGGGCTAAGCTCCCCACTGGGAATTGTAAATGAAAGCCAGATGACACTGACAACTTAGGTTTCCTCTTCATAATTGAAACTCACTTTTCACTGAGACAAAATGAAAGAAGCTTGCAGTATGCTTAAATTATACTCCCTTATGCTTACTGACAGTAATTTACTTAGTCGTATACTGTAAGAGAATCCAAGGTGCACAATATGCATTAGTGGAAACGTTTTCAAGAGAAGTTACATCATATTAATTGCTCAAGCTTAGAGGGCATGGATGGACAATTTCTTAATGTACTGTACAAAGACTAGATGAGCTGATTGTCTGGCAGTATTGGATCTCTTGAGGGAAATTAACAAGCCTTATACCACTGTCCTGGTTCAGAGCCATCAGGACCCTTCTCTGAACAGAGTTCTTTCCCAATATGATAATGTAAAACAACTGCGTATATATATTTTTTATAAATTGTAAGATATAACATTGTTTAAAACAAAATGACCAGTAAGGGCGGCAAAATGAACAATGGTCATAAATACCTGAAATGTTTCAGCTACAGTGTACAGTTGTTGTCAAAAGTTTTGAGAATGACACAAATACTAATTTTCACAAAGTCTGCTGCCTCAGTTTGATGATGGCAATTTGCATATACTCCAGAATGACATGAAGAGTGATCAGATGAATTGCAATTAATTGCAAAGTCCCTCTTTGCCATGAAAATGAACTTAATCCCCAAAAAACATTTCCACTGCATTTCAGCCGTGCCACAAAAGGACCAGCTGCCATCATGTCAGTGATTTTCTCGTTAACACAGGTGAGAGTATTGACGAGGACAAGGCTGGAGATCACTCTGTCATGCTGATTGAGTAAAAATAACAGACTGGAAACTTTAAAAGGAGGGTGGTGCTTGAAATCATTGTTCTTCCTCTGTTAACCATGGTTACCTGCAAGGAAACACGTGCCGTCATCATTGCTTTGCACAAAAAGGGCTTCACATGCAAGGATATTGCTGCTAGTAAGATTGCACCTAACTCAGCCATTTATCGGATCATCAAGAACTTCAAGGAGAGAGGTTCAATTGTTGTGAAGAAGGCATCAGGGCGCCCAAGAAAGTCCAGCAAGCACCAGGACCGTCTCCTAAAGATGATTCAGCTGCGTGATCGGGGCACCACCAGTGCAGAGCTTGCTCAGGAATGGCAGCAGGCAGATGTGAATGCATCTGCACGCACAGTGAGGCGAAGACTTTTGGAGGATGGCCTGGTGTCAAGAAGGGCAGAAAAGAAGCCACTTCTCTACAGGAAAAACATCAGGGACAGACTGATATTCTGCAAAAGGTACAGGGATTGGACTGCTGAGGACTGGGGTAAAGTCATTTTCTCTGATGAATCCCCTTTCCGATTGTTTGGGGCATCCGGAAAACAGCTTGACCGGAGAAGACAAGGTGAGCGCTATCATCAGTCCTGTGTCATGCCAACAGTAAAGCATCCTGAGACCATTCATGTGTGGGGTTGCTTCTCAGACAAGGGAGTGGGCTCACTCACAATTTTGCCTAAGAACACAGCCATGAATAAAGAATGGTACCAACACATCCTCTGAGAGCAACTTCTCCCAACCATCCAAGAACAGTTTGTTGACGACCAATGCCTTTTCCAGCATGATGGAGCACCTTGCCATAAGGCAAAAGTGATAACTAAGTGGCTTGGGGAACAAAACATCGAAATTGTGGGTCCATGGCCAGGAAACTCCCCAGACCTTAATCCCATTGAGAACTTGTGGTCGATCCTCAAGAGGCGGGTGGACAAACAAAAACACAAAAATTCTGACAAACTCCAAGCATTGATTATGCAAGAATGGGCTGCCATCAGTCAGGATCTGGCCCAGAAGTTCATTGACAGCATGCCAGGGCGGATTGCAGAGGTCTTGAAAAAGAAGGGTCAACACTGCAAATATTGACTTTTTGCATAAACTTAATGTAATTGTCAATAAAAGCCTTTGACACTTATGGAATGCTTGTATTTATACTTCAGTATACGATAGTAACATCTGACAAAAATATCTCATAACACTGAAGCAGCGAACTTTGTGAAGACCAATACTTGTGTCATTCTCAAAACTTTTGACCACGACTGTATATCCAGAGATACAGTACACTGCAGCGCTGGCCACCGAAGCAGCTTGTTCAGATCCATGGATTTTAGCCAAATTACTTTTCTATCCACTTGGTTTTTGTAGGATTTTTTTGAGCCAGCCATAACAAAGAGTATATTTCCCTGTATTTGACAGGTAGAGCCATTGAGCAGGAAAGGCTTTGACAATGGGGGAATGCATTTGGCCGATTCAGGTATTATGACAAATCTCCTTCAAAATGAGACTGTGTTCTGCAATATATCAGAATGCAGGAAGGCAGGAGTATTTCTGTGATGGGTGATTTGAAGGAGTCAGGCGCAGGAGGGTAAATCACAGAATGCAGTTATGCAGAATTGCGTCAAACAGTCCAGTGCGCAAAACAGGCGCACTGGAACCAAACAGGCACACAGGGAAAATATGCCCCGGCAATACAAAATACACGGAGCTCAACCGAGCTACACTCTCCTCACACCAAACAATCACCCACAAGGACAAGGGGGCAGAGGGAACACTTATACACGTACTAAAGAAGGGATATGAACCAGGTGTGTGTAAAAGACAAGACAAAACAAATGGAATGATGAGATGAGGAGCAGCAGTGGCTAGAAAGCTGATGACGACGAAAGCCGAAGCCTGCCCGAACCAGGAGAGGAGGCAGCTTCGGAGGAAGTCGTGACAATTTCAAGACCCTGAGTGAATCCAGCCACCTACAATGCATTTCTCTCCTTAAATCTAGAGGCATAATCATTATGGTTAATTCTATGTCAAAAATATGTATTTGTTTTCTGCATATCTAAACATACCTCTTGAGCTGTATGTATCCTCCTGACTGGTGGTTCCCTTTTTAAAGACACTAAATATGCATCGCTGCTAAAATCTGGGGAAAAGAGTGAAAGGAATGTGAGTTTTATTCAGTACATTTAGTTATTATTATTTTTTTTTAATTATTTTTGTTTATTATTATTATTATTTTTTTTTTAGGGGTTAGATCAGCTTTAATATTGCAGATAGATTGTAACTTCCATCAATGTAATTGTCTGCATCATTTCCAATCCCCCATATATATTTTTGGTAAATATATATATTATTTTAAATATATATCTTTTTTATATATATTCCTTCTTTATTATTTTCCCCTAACCCTACCACCCCTCCCCTAATTGGAGTAAACTAATTAAATATACTGAACAAAAACATAAACAATGCAACAATGTCAAAGATTTGACTTAGTTATAGTTCATATAAGGAAATCAAGTCATTAGGGGAGCCAGGCCCAGCCAATCAGAATGAGTTTTTCCCCACAAAAGGGCTTTATTACAGACAGAAATACTTCTCAGCACCCCCTCAGACGATCCCGTAGGTGAAGAAGCCGGATGTGGAGGTCCTGGGATGGTGTGGTTACACGTGGTCTGCGGTTGTGAGGCCAGTTGGAGGTACTGCCAAATTCTCTAAAACAACATTGGAGGTGGCTTATGGTAGAGAAATGAACATTCAATTCTCTGGCAACAGCTCTGTTCCTGCAGTCAGCATGCCAATTACATGCTCCCTCAAAACTTGAGACATCTGCGGTATTGTGTTGTGTGACAAAACAGCACATTTTAGAGTGGCTTTTTATTGTCCAGAGCACAAGGTGCACCTGTTTAATGATTATGCTGTTTAATCAGCTTCATGATATGTCACACCTGGTGGATGGATTATCTCGGCAAAGGAGAAATGCTCACAAACAGGGATGTAAACAAATGTGTGGTCCAAATTTGGGAGAAATAAGCTTTTTGTGCATATGGCAAATATCTGGGATCTTTTATTTCAGCTCATGAGACATGAGACCAACACTTTACATGTTGTTTCTATTTTTGTTCAGTATATATTTTCCTTCTTTATTATTTTCCCTTAACCCTACCACCCCTCCCCTAATTAGTGTAAACTAATTGACAACAATACTTAGGCTTCCACTTCCAGCTTATACATACATTTCACAGATAGTATATTTTACATTAGTTATAATTTGTTTGTTTTTAGTCCCAGCCTTCAGCTACCCTCAACCCCTCCCATCTATCTCCAACCTCATAGTTTCTACAGATTGTAAATTAAAGATAAACACCTTTGCTAAGAGTAATATATTATTGATCGATTGACAGTGCTATTTGCAGAGTTAGCTCCAAGTAAATGTTGCATTTTTTCAGTCATTCCTGAACCTTCGACCAAAACAAGCTACATATGGGCAGTACCAAAACAAGTGATCTAATGATTCTGTCTCTTCGCAGCAAAATCTGCGGAGCTGGGATGGTTCAATCCCCTATATACAGTGCCTTGCAAAAGTATTCATCCCCCTTGTCGTTTTTCCTATTTTGTTGCATTACAACCTGTAATTTAAATGGATTTTATTTGGATTTCATGTAATGGACATACACAAAATTGTCCAAATTGGTGAAGTGAAATTGAAAAAATAACTTGTTTCAAGAAATTCTAAAAAATTAATAACGGAAAAATTGTGCGTGCATATGTATTCACCCCCTTTGCTATGAAGCCCCTAAATAAGATCTGGGCAACCAAATACCTTCAGAAGTCACATAATTAGTTAAAATAAAGTCCACCTGTGTGCAATCTAAGTGTCACATGATCTGTCACATGATCTCAGTAAATATACACCTGTTCTGAAAGGCCCCAGAGTCTGCAACACCATTAAGCAAGGGGCACCACCAAGCAAGCGGCAACATGAAGACCAAGGAGCTCTCCAAACAGGTCATGGACAAAGTTTTGGAGAAGTACAGATCAGGGTTGGGTTATAAAAAATATCTGAAACTTTGAACATCCCACGGAGCACCATTAAATCCATTATTAAAAAATGGAAAGAATATGGCTCCACAACAAACCTGCCAAGAGAGGGCCGCCCACCAAAACTCATGGACCAGGCAAGGAGGGCATTAATCAGAGGCAACAAAGAGACCAAAGATAACCCTGAAGGAGCTGCGAAGCTCCACAGCGGAGATTGGAGTATCTGTCCATAGGACCACTTTAAGCCATACACTCCACAGAGCTGGGCTTTACAGAAGAGTAGCCAGAAAAAAACTATTGCTTGAAGAAAAAAATAAGCAAACACGTTTGTTGTTCGCCAAAAGGCATGTGGGAGACTCCCCAAACATATGGAAGAAGGTGCTCTGACTAAAATTGAGCTTTTTGGCCATCAAGGAAAACGTTATGTCTGGCGCAAACCCAGCACCTCTCATCACCCCGAGAACACCATCCCCACAGTGAAGCATGGTGGTGGCAGCATCATGCTGTGGGGATGTTTTTCATCGTCAGGGACTGGGAAACTGGTCAGAATTGAAGGAATGATGGATGGTGCTAAATACAGGGAAATTCTTGAGGGAAACCTGTTTCAGTCTTCCAGAGATTTGAGACTGGGATGGAAGTTCACCTTCCAGCAGGACAATAACCCTAAGCATACTGCTAAAGCAACACTCGAGTGGTTTAAGAGGAAACATTTAAATGTCTTGGAAGTGCCTAGTCAAAGCCCAGACCTCAATCCAATTGAGAATCTGTGGTATGACTTAAAGATTGCTGTACACCAGCGAAACCCATCCAACTTGAAGGAGCTGGAGTAGTTTTGCCTTGAAGAATGGGCAAAAATCCCAGTGGCTAGATGTGCCAAGCTAATAGAGACATACCCCAAGAGACTTGCAGCTGTAATTGCTGCAAAAGGGTAGTTATGCACGCTCAAGTTTTCAGTTTTTTGTCTTATTTCTTGTTTGTTTTACAGTAAAAAATATTTTGCATCTTCAAAGTGGTAGGCATGTTGTGTAAATCAAGTGATACAAACCCCCCAAAAATCAATTTTAATTCCAGGTTGTAAGGCAGCAATATAGGAAAAATGCCAAGGGGGGTGAATACTTTTGCAAACCACTCTATATAATATGTATATAACACTCTACTGGTTGCAAGAATTTTGTATAATAATTTAAATTGAAAAACTCGATGTTTTCAATCCGGTGTCATTTTGTGAATCAGTTCATAAACCATGTGCTATGAAATCAGTACATCGTAAATATCCTCCCAACTATTTTGCAGCCTGTATGGTGCAGCTGTCTATATTTTTTTCCTTAAATGAAACTGATATACTATTTTATTTATCACAATTTTCTTTAGTCAATTTTGGTCTTTAATGCAGGGCCGACAGACAAGTTCCTTACCTTCTCCCCTTTCCACTTGTCTCCTCCATTTTTGTGGTAATGCTACAATCAGTTGGTTGTAATTTTGCATAGAGCAGACATTTCCATATATTTTTGTTAACTGCATGTGTGACATAACTCCACCAGTCCTATTTATGATATAATTTACAAAGATTATACCGTTTTTAAACATTTTATTCAAAATAACGTTTATTTTTATTTTTTCATTAGCATATTTGAGTTTAACCATAATATTTGTTATAATATTTGTTCTGTCTTTTCTGGTGGATTAAACTGACATTGCAACCAGCTTTTTATTGCTTGTTTTTAAAATAGCTATATTTTGAACACGGGGAGA
Source organism: Coregonus clupeaformis (assembly GCF_020615455.1). Classification (NCBI taxonomy): domain Eukaryota; kingdom Metazoa; phylum Chordata; class Actinopteri; order Salmoniformes; family Salmonidae; genus Coregonus; species Coregonus clupeaformis. The sequence goes on from NC_059231.1 coordinate 3,776,712, forward strand.
GCCATTCTTACTAATCTGCTCGTGAACCAGTTAAGATTTAAGTATAACTGTTGTATGACTGAAGCCTTTAGTGAGAGGTCCAATGCTTTAATATTTAATCATTGTTGCCCACCGAATTCATATTCATTATATAAATAGGCCCATTTAATTTTGTCTGACTTGCTGTTCCAAATAAAGTGGAATATTCTTTGCTCATAAAATAAATAAATAAACTAGTCGTTAGGTGTAGGCAGGGCCATATGTAAATAGGTAAACTGGGATATGACTAAAGAAATAATCAGGGTGATTTTTCCATAAATAGACAGGTGTTTGGCTAACTTTCTATTAAAATATATTGTACTGAGATCATTTCTTTCTTTCGGGATATGAATACCGAGTATGTCCACTTCACCGTCGGACCATTTTATTGGTAAACTACACAGTGATGTAAAAGTTGTATTTAAAAAAAAAATCCAATACGTAATATGGTGCATTTATCATAATTCGGTTGTAATCCAGAGAGGTTAGAAAAATTATCTAGGTCCTCTATGAGGCTGTGCAGGGATCCAAATTGCAGATTTACACTTTTGTTTTTAAGCCCTGGATTTCTAGCCCCTTGATAGTATTTCTCTTATATTATCTCCAATGTTTCATCGATGTAAAAAAAAATAAACTGTCTGATTAGGATGAATAATATCTAAAATACCTTTTTAATTCTATGCGCTATGCATTTTGCTACACTTTTGTCATCACAACACTGAAGTGTAAGGTGTCTCCAGTTTTTTTAGGTGGACTGGATCTTTATATTTACCTTCTGGGTCCTGTTTCAGTAATAGTGAAATCAGACCTTCTTGCTGAGTATCTGATAGTCTACCATTTTTACAAGAGTGGTAAAACATGTTAAAAGCGAAACTTTGAACACATCGAAAAATATTTGATAAACACTACATGACCAGAAAGTATGTGGACACCTGCTCGTCGAACATCTCATTCCAAAATCATGGGCATTAATATGGAGTTGGTCCCCCCTTTGCTGCTGTACTAGCCTCCACTCTTCGGGGAAGGTTTTCCACTAGATATTGGAACATTGCTGCGGGGACTAGCTTCCATTCAGCTACAAGAGCGTCAGTGAGGTCGGGCACTGATGTTGGGCGATTAGGCCTGGCTCGCAGTCTGCCTTTCAATTCATCCCAAAGGTGTTCGATGGAGTTGAGGTCAGGTCTCTGTGCAGGCCAGTCAAGTTCTTCCACACCAATCTCGACAAAACATTTCTGAATGGACCTCACTTTGGGCACAGGGGCATTGTCATGCTGAAACAGGAAAGGGCCTTACCCAAATTGTTGCCACAAAGTTGGAAGCACAGAATCGTCTAGAATGTCATAGTATGCAGTAGTGTTAAGATTTCCCTTCACTGGAATTAAGGGGCCTAGCCCAAACCATGAAAAACAGTCCCAGACCATTATTCCTCCTCTACCAAACTTTACAGTTGGCACTATGCATTCGGGAAGGTAGCGTTCTCCTGCCATCCGCCAAATCCAGATTCGGACTGCCAGATGGTGAAACGTGATTCATCACTCAAGAGAACGCGTTTCCACTGCTCCAGAGTCCAATGGCGGTGATTTTTACACCACTCCAGTCGATGCTTGGCATTGCGCATCGTGATCTTAGGCTTGTGTGAGGCTGCTCTGCCATGGAAACCCATTTCATGAAGCTCCCGACGAACAGTTCTTGTGCTGACGTTGCTTCCAGAGGCAGTTTGGAACTCAGTAGTGAGTGTTGCAACCAAGGACAGACAATTTGTACACGCTACGCGCTTCAGCAATTGGGGGTCCGTTCTGTGAGTTTATGTGGTCTACCACTTCACAGCTGAGCCATTGTTGCTCCTATATGTTTCCACTTCACAATAACAGCACTTACAGTTGACCAGGACAGCTCTAGCAGGGCAGAAATTTGACGAACTGACTTGATGGAAAGGTAGAGTAGCATCCTATTACTGTGCCACGTTGAATGTCACTGAGCTCTTCAGTAAGGCCATTCTACTGCCAGTGTTTGTCTATGGAGATTGCATGGCTGTTTGCTCAGGTGTAGCTAAAATAGCCAAATCCACCAATTTGAAGGGATGTCCACATACTGTTGTATATATAGTGTACCTCAACTGGTATCCCATCCAGCCCTGGAGTTTTCCCAGACTTGAAGGCTTTAATTGCATCTAGAAGATCCCCCTCTGTAATTAGGCCTTCACATGAGTCTTTCTTTATGGCTGTTAATTTTACACTATTAATAGAAAAAATCCTTACAATTAACTCCAGTTAGTGGAAATGGAGGACACTGAAATGAAAAGTACTTTGCTTCCTCTTTCAAATGATCGTTTGGTGAAGCATGGATGACTCTGTCATTTGTAACTAGTTTCTGTAAATTATTTTTGGTAGCATTTCTATGTTGAGGATTAAAAATAATTTGGTGCATTTTTCCCCATATTCCATCCAGTTCACTTTATTTGTATAATATATTACACTTTATCTTTCTTGAATAAGTTTCTCCATTTATTTTTGTTTTTCCTCTAACTTATTATGTGCCTCTATGTTGCAGTTTTTATTGCTATCTATCTGTAGTGTTAGTTCCTCTGTATCTTTTGACCTAAATTGTTTTTGTCTTAAAGATGAGTATTGAATTGCATGGCCTCTAAAGACACATTTAAAAGTGTCCCATACAATAAGGGGATCTGCTGTACCTACAGTTGAAGTCGGACGTTTACATACATTTAGGTTGGCGTCATTAAAACTAATTTTTCAACCACTCCACAAATGTCTTGTTTACAAACTATAGTTTTGGCAAGTCGGTTAGGACATCTACTTTCTGCATGACACAAGTAATTTTTCCAACAATTGTTAACAGACAGATTATTTCACTTATAATTCACTGTATCACAATTCCAGTGGGTCAGAAGTTTACATACACTAAATTGACTTCCAGAAAATGATGTCACGGCTTTAGAAGCTTCTGATAGGCTAATTGACATCATTTGAGTTAATTGGAGGTGTACCTGTGGATGTATTTCAAGGCCTACCTTCAAACCCAGTGCCTCTTTGCTTTACATCATGGGAAAATCAAAAGAAATCAGCCAAGACCTCAGAAAAAGAATTGTAGACCTCCACAAGTCTGGTTCATCCTTGGGAGCAATTTCCAAATGCCTGAAGGTACCACGTTCATTTGTACAAACAATAGTATGCAAGTATAAACACCATGGGACCACGCAGCTGTCATACCGCTCAGGAAGGAGATGTGTTCTGTCTTCTAGAGATTAATGTACTTTGGTGCGAATAGTGCAAATCAATCCCAGAACAACAGCAAAGGACCTTGTGAAGATTCTGGAGGAAACAGATACAACAGTATCTATATCCACAGTAAAACGAGTCCTATATCGACATAACCTGAAAGGCCGCTCAGCAAGGAAGAAGCCACTGCTCCAAAACCACCCTAGAAAAGCCAGACTACGGTTTGCAACTGCACATGGGGACGAAGATCGTACTTTTTGGAGAAATGTCCTCTGGTCTGATGAAACAAAAATAGAACTGTTTGCCCATAATGACCATCGTTATGTTTGGCGGAAAAAGGGGGTTGCTTGCAAGCCGAAGAACACCATCGCAACCGTGAAGCACAGGGGTGGCAGCATCATGCTGTGGGGGTGCTTTGCTGTAGGAGGGACTGGTGCACTTCACAAAATAGATGGCATCATGAGGAAGGAAAATTATGTGGATATATTGAAACAACATCTCAAGACATCAGTCAAGAAGTTAAAGCTTGGTCGCAAATGGGTCTTCCAAATGGACAATGACCGCAAGCATACTTCCAAAGTTGTAGCAAAATGGCTTAAGGACAACAAAGTCAATGTATTGGAGTGGCCATCACAAATCCCTGACCTCAATCCTATATACAATTAGTGGGCAGAACTGTGTTGGTGCTGTCATCTTCAGGACAGGAATACAGGTTTACTTAACGGAGGAATAAACACACATGTTCATCGTTGGTGTTTTTAACCAGAACGGGGGGAATGCCCTTTCTTTATTTTCGCGCATGTACATCTCTCATAGGGCATGACTGTACCAGTGTAAGAACACAATTTAATAAAATATTAGTCTATATGTTAACACCCCCACTTGCTCTTATACTGTACAAATCGTATTCAACCTAACTTTATCAACACATTTAGCTTACAGTTATACATCTCACAAATGTCAGTTTATATTCCAAACATATAACCCAATAATTTTTCAGTTTTGAGCTTCGTTACAGGTTTAGTCAAAACATCTGCAACCATGTCTGCCGTTGGACAATAGTCAATACTTATATTACCATCACTGAGTGCAGATCGAATGAAATGATATCTGATGTCGACATGTTTACATCTCTGACGACATACTGGGTTCTTTGACAGAGCAATTGCACCTTGGTTATCTTCAAAGATTGTTACTGGTGCATATTGGCACTCACTATCCATCTCGCCCAATAACTGTACAAGGTACAAACTTTCTTGTGTAGTAGCAGCCAGTGCCATGTACTCTGCTTCACATGTAGATAAATCGACTGTTGGCTGCTTCTTAGACCTCCATGAAATAACAGGTCCACATTTAGTTAAACTAAAACAATACCCTGTTATGCTTCGTCTGTCACTTTGATCTGCTGCCCAATCAGCATCACTATATGCTACAAGGTTGAGTTTTTCCACCCCCTTTTTGTAACACAACTCCTGATTCATTGTCCCCTTCAAGTACCTCAACACATGTTTAGCTGTTATTCAGTGTTGCTCTTTTGGTTCTGATAGGTATTGTGACAGCTTGCTGACAATCCAACTGATATCCGGTCTTGAACATCACATATATCAAGCTGCCTATCACTTCACGATACCTTTTTGAATCAATAGGTTCACCATCACCATCAAAGTTTTGTTTTTGTTCACATGGTGTTGACCTTGTTTTACAGTCTGACACACAAAACCTTTCCAGTATCTTGGTTATGTACCTTGTTTGGTTCATCTTTATTTTCCCTTCACTTTGTGTAAAATCAATGCCTAGGAAATGTCCAAGCCTCCCAAGATCTTTCATCTTTAATTTTTCACTTAATTTTTTTTTTACAATTGTGAGTGAGTCACTATCACTAGCAGCGATAATTAGATCATCGACCCAAATTATCAAAATGATCCTTTCTGTTGCAGTTTGTTTGTTATAAACACAGTGATCAGCTGGGTTCTGTGTAAAACCATTTTCACTAAGGTGATCATGCAACATTTTGTTCCAGTTCCTTCCTGACTGTTTCAGGCCGTACAGTGACTTGTTCAGTTTGCAGACTAGTTGCTCACCTGTATCTGACCTGACTTCAAAACCCTCTGGTTGCTCCATGTACACTTCACAGTCAATAGGAGCATGTAGATATGCTGTTTTGACATCCATCTGATGTAACTCTAAGTCATACTGAGCTGCTAGCTGCATCAAACAGCGTACTGATGTCATATTTGCAGTTGGAGAAAAAGTATCCTTATAGTCTATTCCTGCCGCTTGAATATACCCCTTTGCAACATATCTTGCCTTGTATGTCTCAGTCTCATCTGAATTGTTTTTGACCGCATAGACCCACCTGCCCCCCACTGCATTTTTACCCTCTGGCAGTGTGGTCAATGTGAATGTATCATTTTCCCTGAGGGAATCCATCTCCTCCTTCATAGCAGTAGCCCAAATCTCTGATTTTGGTGAAATCATTGCTTCTTTGAAGGTTTGTGGTGCTTTGCACATTACTCTCTAGCAGTAGTTAACACTAGGTGGTATCTGGTCATCACACTTCACTTTACACTCATAGTCTTTTAAGTACCGGGGCTTCTTCCTCTCTCTGTCTGGATAGCGTGGACTCTGACTATCTGAAGTCTCGATTTGCACATCTTGTGTCTCTTCTGAATTTTGATCTGCCATCTTGGCCTTTGGCATGGGGGATTCAAATCTCTCCCCATGAAGATCATCACTCATTTCCAAATCTGTCTGAGTTTGGCGTTCGACCACACCTTTTGTAACAAACTTGACTAATCTGTTTTTTAAGAACTTTTCCAGTGTCTGGGTAGTAGACTAGGTATGCTGGACTATTTTTATCATACCCGACAAAAATACCCTTTTCACATCTTGAGTCCAACTTTTTCTTGTTCTGTCTGTATGCATAGCAAACATATCCACATTCTTTCATCTTTGAAAGATCAGGCTTTCTCCCAGTAAACATGTAGTGTGGAGTCTGTCCTACACGCTTATTGTAACACCTATTGCGAATTACTGCAGCAGTCATTACAGCATATGTCCACAAGTTCTTTGGTAGGTTGTTCTCAAGTAGCATGCATATTGCCATTTCAAACAGTGTTCTCCAATTTCTCTCAGCGGTCCCATTTTGATGGGGTGAGGAAGGGGCTGAAGTTTCATGTCTTATGGCATTCTTACTGAGCAGTGACTGGAACTCTTTGGCTGTGAACTCTGTGCCATTATCTGACCTGACACACATTATTTTCCCATAAGGGGCCACATCAGCAATAAACTTCTCAGTAGCTTTTACAGTATCACTCTTTGCTTTTAGGAAATACACAAAAACTATCCCTGAATAATCATCCGTAAATGCTAGAGTATATCTGAACCCATCTTTCGCCTCTGGCTCAATAGGGCCAGCCAAATCAGTGTGCACAAGCTCAAGAGCCGCTTTTGCCTTTTCATCAGGCTCTCTGTTTCTGCTCTGAACAAATTTTCACAGTTGAGGGTAGATTTGTCAATCTTACCTGTGATTTTCATTCCCTCTGTCACATTTTCTAACTCTAAGAATTTTGTGCCATGTGTGAATATCATAGCACCCATGTTACACCCCTGTCGAAAGTTGACTGAAGCTCTGTTGGCTGTCGCTGCTTTAACAGAGAAAATGTCCTGTGGAAACGACGGCACGTACAGCGCCTTCGTCAGCGTTGTTTTCACCCGACGACCCGTGTTGTCTCACAAGTAAACCTCTGCTGCACCTCTCCTCTCCGCGACACCATTCGTTCTTGTTCCGTCAGCCAGCTCCATGGAATGTTTTTCCGGTTTGAAACTCTAGTCAAACTCCTTAAACTTCCCGATGTCCGTGACTATATGTGACGTTGCTCCCGTATCAACCATCAGCCCTTTCTGTTTCAGTCCACGAACCTGACAGTCACTTATTCTGAATGCAATTTTGTGGCCTTCAGCATCTGTTGCTTGTTTCACATTGTCTCTTCTTTTTCGTCTGCAATTTGTGTCAGTTTGAGTGGAGCTCTTGCAAAAACTACACCACTGTCTCCGTTCTCTGTGCTCTCCAGTAACGGTACATTCCTGGGCCTTGTGCCCTTTCTGGCCACAGTTGAAGCAGGTTATGTCGGTCCCTTTATCTCTTCCTCTTGGCCAGCTAACTTTAATGTTACTTGCCTTCATCACGTTGTCGTCAGTGGAAATGGTGCTAAACATCTCGGTGCTTTCATATCTCCTCAACTTGGTTTTGAACTTGCCATAAGTTGTCGGCTCGTCACTCTGCGTTATGTGGATGGCAAACGGCTTAAATGATTCGGGCAAACCCTATCAGAATCATTGCAATCAACAGCCCATCACTTAAAGTCTCTTCAGCATTCCTCAGTGCTGTAATAGCCGTCTCAGCACGAATGATATAGTCCGTAACACTTTTGTCAGCGGCTTTCTGAAGAGAAGCTAGCTCAGTGTAGAGGCTAATCACACGTGGCTTCCCTTTACCTGCATAATGTTCCCTCAATATCTTCAACGCTTTTCTCCCATCATCTGCTGCTTCTCTCATTATCAGGGAAATACTTTTATCATCCAAAACCTGTATCAATTCGGCGTAGCTTCTTCATTTTTCTCTCCGTCTTCTTCATCTTCATCCACGCTCAATAGGGCGGCCTTTAGCCCTAGCAAATGCAAGTGCCCATAACTCATAGTTTTTTTTTTCATCTCCGTCGAAATATAATCTATTCCATCGGCTTCCATGTTACCTTCTGGGCCCATAACCTGTTGGTGCTGTCATCTTCAGGACAGGAATACCGGTTTACTTAACGGAGGAATAAACACACATGTTCATCGTTGGTGTTTTAACCAGAACGGGGGGAATGCCCTTTCTTTATTTTCGCACATGCGCAGTTGTACATCTCTCATAGGGCATGACTGTACCAGTGTAAGAACACATTTTAATAACATATTATTCTAAATGTTAACAAACTGAAAAAGCGTTTCCGAGCAAGGAGGCCTACAAACCTGACTAAGTTACACCAGCTCTGTCTGGAGGAATGGGCCAAAATTCACCCAACTTATTGTGGGAAGCTTGTGGAAGGCTACCCGAAATGTTTAACCCAAGTTAAACAATTTAAAGGCAATGCTACCAAATACTAATTGAGTGTATGTAATCTTCTGACCCACTGGGCATGTGATAAAAGAAATTAAAGCTGAAATAAATCATTCTCTCTACCATTATTCTGACATTTCGCATTCTTAAAATAAAGTGGTGATCCCAACTGACCTAAGACAGGGAATTTTTACTAGGATTAAATGTCAGGAATTCTGAAAAACTGAGTTTAAATTTATTTGGCTAAGGTGTATGTAAACTTCCGACTTCAACTGTATGTTATGTAGGAAAAAGTAAGTTATCAATTCTTCTGTCTTGGTTAAAAACAATTTGTCGTCCAGTAGGTTTTGATTAAATTTCCAATATCCTCGCCCACGTGGAAATTCTGTAAGAATATCAATACTTTTTTATATTTTGGTGCCAGCGAGAATGACATAAGAAGGTAGTCAAGACGACTAGCTTGATTGAGCCTCCGCCATGTTTATCTCACTAGGTCTGGATATGTAAGCCTCCATATATCCACTAGTTCCATTATATCCATGATATTAGTTATTTTCTTAAGTGCATAAGTCTGATAGTTTGTAGTGTGATTACCTTTACGGTCCATTGAGGTATTTAAAACTGTATAATAATCTCCACCATAATAATAGAGTCTTGTATTGCTTGTAGGCTTAATAAATTATTATATATTTTTTCAAAGAAGCGTGGATCATCATTATTTGGACCGTATAGATTAATGAGCCAAATCTGTTTATGGTCCAATAACATATTTAAAATAATCCATCTACCTTGCGGATCTGTTTGATCAATTTGCACATTCGGATCAAAATTATTGTTAATTAATATCATCACCCCTTTTGAGTTTCTTTGCCCATGGGAGAAGTAAATTCCCCCCAAGTCCTTTCTCCACTCAACTTCATCTAAAATAGTTTTCCCTTGCGGGATTTCTGTAAGTGTAACGTATTCGCTGGGAGTCAGGAAGCAGGTGCAGAAGGTGAGTTTCATAATAATAAAAGGCAGATAAACAAAACAGGAGAAGAGTACTGAACGAGACAAAACCAATACTGCCTGTTGACTGAGGCTACTGAGGGCTAAATAAAGGGAGAGTAATCAAGGTGATGATGAGGTCCAGGTATGCGTAATGATGGGGAGCAGGTGCGTGGAATGATGGTGCCAGGACCGGTGGTTAGTAGACAGGTGACGTCGAGCGCTAGAGAGGGGGAGCGGATATAGGAGGGTCAGTAAGACAAATGTGTATACCAATTATTTGATGGTCCGACCTCATTCTGTTCAAGCTTCATTGAGCCTCCGCCATGTATATCTCAATAGGTCAGGATATTTAAGCCTCCATACTGTGTATCCACTAGTTCCAATATATCCATAATATTCGAATTTCCTTAAGTGCATGAGGGTGATAGTTTGCAGTGTGATTTCCTTTACGGTCCATTGAGGTACTTAAAACTGTATTATAATCTCCCACCATAATAATTGAGTTATGTATTGCCTGTAAGCTCGGTAAATTATTATATGTATTTTCAAAGAAGCATGGATCATCATTATTTGGACCATATAGATTAATGAGCCAAATATGTTTATGGTCTAATAGCATATTCGTATCAAAATTATTGTTAATTAATATCATCACTTTCTATCATCACAGTTTCTTTGCCCATGGGAGAAATATATTTCTTCCCCCCCCCAGTCCTTTTTCCATACAACTTCTTCTAAAGGTGTAAAATAAATGTTCTGTAAACAATAGATATTATATTCCTTCTCTTTAAGCCAGGTAAATACTGATCGTCTTTTCTTATTATCTGCTAAGTCATTACAATTATAACTGGTATACTTATTTCACCATTTACCATAATGAGATAAAAGTTTTGATTATACTTACCATAATATATGTTTGTAAACTTACCATTGAGAAGTACCATGATAATTTAGTGTCCATATAGCAGTACCATTATATTTCCACTGTTAAGCATTCTGTGTCTGCGACTAAGTAAACCTCTAATTGTCCTCCAACACTCCACCCGCTAAAACCTCCCCCCATCCAAAGTTGGGTTGTCGTCCCATTGACTGGCTGGCCATCCTTGTACACATGGATCCTAGGGCCTTTAAGAGATAATGGCCCATCCTTTAAAAAGAGCACATGGATCCTAGGGCCTTTAAGAGATAATGGCCCATCCTTTAAAAAGAGCACATGGATCCTAGGGCCTTTAAGAGATAATGGCCCATCCTTTAAAAAGACTACATGGTGCCGTCTACAGTACAGAAAAATAACCAGATCCAACATCATTTTGAACGCCTTTGCCTCAGTTGTACTGCATCTAGTTATAAAAAAAATACATATATTTTAAAAATCTTGCATATGTTATTTTATTCCCACAATTGACTAATAATGCACACAATAACATAAGCCCTTCTATGAAGGATTGTTACCCATAACAACGGCAGGTAGTAGGAATTCTAAATTTTTGTAAACAGATGTATACACTCACTCACCCCACCCCGCCCAAACAAACACCTTTGCCCCTCTCTCCCCTTCCACCCATAGATCGACCTACATCCCCCCATTTTACTTACTCACTCACTTAACTCATCACACTTTTCCAATCACACAAAACACACACGCACCTTTGGCAGCGATTACAGCTGTGAATCTTCCTGGGTAAGTCTCTAAGAGCTTTGCACACCTGGATTGTGCAATATTTACTTTTCAAAATTCTTCAGGCTCTGTCAAATTGGTTGTTAATCATTGCTAGACAACGATTTTCAAGTCTTGCCATACATTTTCAAGCAGATTTAAGTCAAAACTGTAACTTGGCCACTCATTTACTGGTAAGCAACTCCATGCGTAGATTTGGCCTTGTGTTTTAGGTTATTGTCCTGCTGAAAGGTGAATTAATCTCCCAGTGTCTGGTGGAATGCAGACTGAACCAGGTTTTCCTCTAAGATTTTGCCTTTGCTTAGTTCCATTCCATTTTTTTCATGAAAAACTCCCAGTCCTTAACGATTACAAGCATACCCATAGCATGATGCAGCTACCCTTATGCTTGAAAATATGGAGAGTGGTACTCAGTAATGTGTTCTATTGGATTTACCCTAAAGATAAAATGTTGTATTCAGGATAAACAGGGAATTGCTTTGCCACATTTTTTGCAGTATTACTTTAGTGGCTTGTAACTAAATGTAACTACAATGTTGTTGATCCATCCTCAGTTTTCTCCTATCACAGCCATTAAACTCCGTAACTGTTTTAAAGTCTCCATTGGCCTCATGGTGAAATCCCTGAGCGGTTTTCTTCCTTTCCGGCAACTGAGTTATTTGAAAAACATAATTCCACTTTGACAATTAATCCATTCTAAATTCAGGCTGTAACACAACAAAATGCTCTGAGACAGGATTGTGTTGAGGCACAGATCTGGGGAAGGGTTCCAAAAAATTTCTGCAGCATTGAAGGTCCCCAAGAACACAGTGTCCTCCATCATTCTTAAATGGAAGAAGTTTGGAACCACCAAGACTCTTCCTAGAGCTGGCCACCCAGCCAAAATGAGCAATCGGGGAAGAAGGGCCTTGGACAGGGAGGTGACCAAGAACCCGATGGTCACTCTGACAGAGCTCCAGAGTTCCTCTGTGGAGATGGAGAACTTTCCAGAAGGACAACCATCCCTGCAGCACTCCACCAATCAGGCCTTTCTTGCAGAGTGGCCAGACGGAAGCCACTCCTCAGTAAAAGGCACATAACAGCCAGCTTGGAGTTTGCCAAAAGGCACCTAAAGGACTCTCAGACCATGAGAAACAAGATTCTCTGGTCTGATGAAACCAAGATTGAACTCTTTGGCCTGAATGCCAAGTGTCACGTCTGGAGGAAGCCTGGCACCATCCCTACGGTGAAGCATTGTTGTGGCAGCATCATGCTGTGGGTATGTTTTTCAGCGGCAGGGACTGGGAGAATAGTCAGGATCGAGGGAAATATGAAAGGAACAAAGTACAGAGAGATCCTTGATGAAAACCTGCTTCACACTCGCTCATGACCTCAGACTGGGGCGAGGTCAGGACAACGAACCTAAGCACACAGCCAAGACAACGCAGGAGTGGCTTCGGTACATGTCTGAATGTCCTTGAGTGGCCCAGCCAGATTCCGGACTTGATCCCGATCAAACATCTCTGGAGAAACCTGAAAATAACTGTGCAGCAACGTTCCCCATCCAACCTGACAGAGCTTGAGAGGATCTGCAGAGAAGAATGGGAGAAACTCTCCAAATACAGTTGTGCCAAGCTTGTAGCGTCATACCCAAGAAGACTTGAGGCTGTAATCACTGCCTAAAAAACTGTTTTTTGCTTTGTCGTTATGGGGTATTGTGTGTAGATTGAGGAGGGGGAAAAAAACAATTTAATCAATTTTAGAATAAGGCTGTAACGTAACAAAATGTGGAAAAAGTCAAGGTGTCTGAATACTTTCCGAATGCGCTGTAGATGTATGTTGGTAGTGTGAGGGTTAAAAATGATAATCTTGGCATGGCAATTCACTCATTTAAACTAATCTTAAGTCCCCCTTGAGTTCATTTCAGGAAGCGCTGTACTCCATTATTCTGCCTCTATCCAGCCAATCAGCCTCTGGTTATCTGTTCTCAAATTCCCTTCATTTGTAGAGCACAGACTCAGCTGTGCCTGAACTGAACACTGAAGACAGTCCATGTCAGTGTGTGTGTGCGTGTGTGTGTGTGTGTGTGTGTGTGTGTGTGTGTGTGTGTGTGTGCGTGTGCGTGTGCGTGCGCATGCGTGTGTGCGACATAATATTCTAATTATCCTTTCTATCACTCTACATGCTGCCAGCTATTTAGATTTTTTAATTCACTTTTCAGCAAACATTTGCAAATTGCAAATGGGCTGTCAGGTTGTGTTAATTCTATATCCATAGAGAAAGACCTGTGGTCCAGCCATGTATGCAGGGGTAGTCTCTCAAACAAAAGGACTTAAGATTTGACTTCGTATTGATTTTATTCCCTCTCATATAGCCTAATGATTATTACTATTTATAAATTGGGTGGTTTGAGCCCTGAATTCGAATTGGCTGAAAGCCATGGGTATGACAAAATGTTTAGTTTTACTGCTCTAATTACGTTGGTAACCAGTTTATAATAGCAATAAGGTTCCTCTGGGGTTTGTGATAAATGGCCAATATACCACAGCTAAGGGCTGTTTCCAGACACTCCGCGTTGAGTCGTGCGTAAGAAAATCCCTTATTGGCCATATAGCACACCTCCTCTGGCCTTATTGCTTAAGTGTACAGTATATGTAAGTATTACAGCAGCTAGTAATGGCCATTGGTCAGACTAGCTACAGTAGTGTGAACTAGTTTCTTCAGCTGATATGCATATAAAATGACACCAGTGGAGGCTGCTGAGGGGAGGACAGCTCATAAATGTCTGGAACGGAGTGAATGGAATGGCATCAAACCATATGTTTGATGTATTTGATACCATTCCACTGATTCCGCTCCAGCCATTACCACGAGCCCGTCTTCCCCAATTAAGGTGCCACCAACCTCCTGTGGATGTCCTTATGCCTCTAACTTTGGAAACACTTTGATTGGACTTTAGCTGGATGAACCTATACTTACAAAACGTTCATATTTTTACATGTAAGGTTTGAATAACTTCTTATTGTCAGAATGCTGCTATTTCCCCATCAGATACATTTGGAATGAAGAACTCAGTGAAATCCAATGTTGAAGCGCAACAATCCCCATATGTTGAAATACATGTTGAAGTAGACGTTCAGAAACTCACCATCTCCATGTAATTTACCTCCTGTAATTTACCTCCTGTAATTTACCTCCTGTAATTTACCTCCTGGCATTGGAAGCTCTGAGATTTTCTCCTGTTTGCTGGATCATTGGGCTGGTTTTCCGGGCAATTTAACTAAGGCGACACATCATCAGCGTGATGCGCCTAAAGCAGGCATTCATTCCTGGGTGATAGCATTTAATTCAGGTTTTACACTGCAAAAAAATGACTGATCTTATCCCAGACAGACGATGGAGTCTCTCTCCGTTGCCTCTCATCTGTGTTCTATTCTATGGTGGTACAGCATTGGTATGCACATTATCCCTGGTGTAACCTGTTTGAAGAAGGGGGACTGAATTTTTTGGGTAATAGGACAAATTGAATAACTGAGGGGCAGGGACATAATTTGATTTAAGTATTACACTGTACTGGATAGAGGACACATTCAAATGTCAGGAACTAACATTGATGCAACACATTTGAACGATTTGAACGATTTTGGACCCTACAATGACCCTGCAATATCCTCATTCCTGCCCAACCATTTGATCACTGTTTGCATTAGAATTGGCTGTTATTTTCAGTTGCTTTTGTCACGGATTCAGCCGAGGCTGCTCCTCCTCCTTGCTCGGGCAGGCTTCGGCGTTCGTCGTCCCCGGAGTATTAGCTGCTGCCGATCTATGTTTCGGTGTTTGTCTTGTTTGGTCTTTATTGTTTACACCTGTTTACCATTATGTTTTATTGTGGTTCCTTTATAACCCTCTGTTTCTCATTGTGTATTGTGCGTAATTGTTTTGGTCTTTTCGGCAGTTGCCCATGTGTATCGTTCCTCTCTGTTGCCTTTGTACTGTGGATTTGCACTGTATCCAGTAAAGTATCTGCCAGTAGCTCGGCGTCCTGCGTTTCCCGTGGTGTTGGGGCTTCCCTGGTTGACGTCTCATGACCCCAACATTTCATGGCAACAGAGGGCTCTCAAGGGATGGTCTGATCAGTGTGTCGGGAGGTATGTGGGTGTTTCTGTAGGGGCCACGACGGTGGAAAGTCCGAACCAAGTTTCCACCATGCACATTCCACCTGAATATGCCGATTTGGCTCTCGCCTTCTGTAAGAAGAAGGCGACTCAATTACCACCCCATCGACAGGGGGATTGTGCGATAAACCTCCAAGTAGGCGCTGCGCTTCCCCGTAGTCATGTGTATCCTCTGTCTCAGGAGGAGACGGCGGCTATGGAAACATATGTCGCCGAATCGCTGAGACAGGGGTACATACGGCCGTCCACTTCCCCTGCGTCCTCGAGTTTCTTTTTTGTGAAGAAGAAAGATGGGGGTTTACACCCGTGTATTGACTACCGTGGTCTCAATCAGATCACCATCAAATACAGCTATCCTCTCCCTCTGATTGCTAGTATGACGGAGTCATTACACGGGGCGCGATTCTTTTACAAAATTGGATCTCAGGAGCGCGTACAACCTGGTGCGCATTAGGGAGGGAGATGAGTGGAAGACAGCATTCAGTACCACCTCGGGTCACTATGAGTACCTCGTCATGCCATACGGTTTAATGAATGCTCCTTCAGTCTTCCAATCGTTTGTGGATGAGATTTTCCGGGACTTGCATGGACAGGGTGTAGTTGTGTATATTGATGACATTCTAATATACTCCGCTACCCGCGCAGAGCATGTGTCCCTGATTCGTCGGGTGCTTGGTAGACTGTTGGAGCATGACCTGTATGCAAAGGCGGAGAAATGTCTGTTCTTCCAGGAGTCCATCTCCTTCCTGGGACACCGGTTGTCCACGTCAGGGGTGGAGATGGAGATTGACCGTGTTTCAGCCGTGCGTTATTGGCAGACTCCCTCCACGGTGAAGGAGGTGCAGCGGTTCTTGGGTTTTGCCAATTACTACAGGAGGTTTATCCGGGGCTTTGGGCAGGTAGCAGCTCCCATTACCTCCCTGCTAAAGGGGGGTCCGGTGCGTCTGCAGTGGTCGGCTGAGGCGGACAGGGCTTTTAGGCATCTGAAAGACCAGTTTACCTCGGCTCCAGTGCTGGCACATCCGGATCCCTCTTTGGCGTTCCAAGTTGAGGTGGATGCGTCCAAGGCTGGGATCGGTGCTGTACTGTCTCAGCACTCGGGTACGCCACCTAATCTCCGCCCCTGTGCTTTCTTTTCTAAGAAGCTCAGTCCGGCGGAGCACAATTATGATGTGGGGGACAGGGAGCTGTTAGCTGTGGTGCAAGCCCTGAAGGTGTGGAGGCATTGGCCTTTTCTCATTTTGACTGACCATCGTAAACTGGAGTACATCCGGGCGGCGAGGAGGTTGAAACCTCGTGAGGCAAGGTGGGCTATGTTTTTCACTCGATTTGTATTTACACTCACCTATAGACCAGGGTCACAGAACGCTAAGGCAGACGCCCTGTCCCGACTATATGACACAGAGGAGAGGTCCATTGAGCCTACTCCCATACTTCTGGAGTCTTGTCTGGTGGCACCGGTGGTATGGGAGGTTGATGCGGACATCGAGCGGGCGTTACGTACCGATCCTACGCCCCCACAGTGTCCAGAGGGTCGGAAGTACGTGCCGCTCGAGGTTCGTGATCGATTAATATATTGGGCTCACATGTCACCTTCCTCTGGCCATCCTGGTATTGGTCGGACAGTGCACTGCCTTAGTGGAAAGTACTGGTGGCCCACTTTAGCTAAGGACATGAGGGTTTATGTTTCCTCCTGCTCAGTGTGCGCCCAGTGTAAGGAGCCTAGACACCTACCCAGAGGGAAATTACAACCCCTACCCGTTCCACAACTTCCGTGGTCTCACCTCTCGGTGGATTTTCTCACGGACCTTTCCCCCTCCCAGGGGAACACGACGATCTTGGTCGTTGTGGATCGGTTTTCAAAGGCCTGCCGTCTCATTCCTATGCCAGGTCTCCCTACAGCCCTACAAACTGCTGACGCCCTGTTTACACACGTCTTCCGGCACTACGGGGTACCTGAGGATATAGTGTCTGATCGGGGTCCCCAGTTCACCTCTAGAGTCTGGAAGGCGTTTATGGAACGTCTGGGGGTCTCAATTAGCCTTACCTCAGGTTTTCACCCCGAGAGTAATGGGCAGGTGGAGAGAGTGAACCAGGATGTGGGTAGGTTTCTGAGGTCCTATTGCCAGGACCGGCAGGGGGAGTGGTCGGAATATATCCCCTGGGCAGAGATAGCCCAAAACTCACTCCGCCACTCCTCAACTAACCTTACGCCTTTTCAGTGTGTGCTAGGTTATCAGCCGGTCCTGGCACCTTGGCATCAGAGCCAGATCGAAGCCCCTGCGGTGGACGAGTGGTTTCGGCGCTCGGAAGAAACCTGGAACGCTGTGCATGTCTATCTACAGCGAGCGATCAGGCGGCAAAAGGCGTGCGCCGATCGCCACCGCAGTGAGGCTCCGGTGTATGCACCGGGAGATCGGGTCTGGCTCTCGACCCGAAACATGCCCCTTCGCCTGCCCTGCTGGAAGCTGGTCCACTCTTTGTGGGGCCATTTAAAGTCCTGAGGAGATTGAACAAGGTATGTTATAGGTTACAACTGCCCATTAATTACCGCATTAACCCCTCGTTCCATGTGTCTCTCCTCAGGCCGGTAGTAGCTGGTCCACTCCAGGAGAGTGAGGTACGAGAGGCTCCTCCGCCCCCGTTGGACATCGAGGGGGCTCCGGCGTACTCAGTCCGTTCCATCTTGGATTCGTGGCGTCGGATGGGGGGCCTGCAGTATCTCGTGGAGTGGGAGGAGATCGGTCCAAAGGAACGGTGTTGGGTCCCTAGGAGGAACATCCTAGATCCCTCCATGTTGAGGGATTTCCACCGGAGTCATCCGACTCGCCCTGCTCCGCGTCCTCCTGGCCGTCCCAGAGGCTGGGGTCGGCGCACAGCTGGAGCCGCGCGTCAAGGGGGGGGTACTGTCACTGATTCAGCCGAGGCTGCTCCTCCTCCTTGCTCGGGCAGGCTTCAGCGTTCGTCATCCCCGGAGTACTAGCTGCTGCCGATCTATGTTTCGGTGTTTGTCTTGTTTGGTCTTTATTGTTTACACCTGTTTCCCATTATGTTTTATTGTGTTCCCTTTATAATCCTCTGTTTCTCATTGTGTATTGTGCGTAATTGTTTTGGTCTTTTCGGCAGTTGCCCATGTGTGCGGGTTGTATCGTTCCTCTCTGTATGAGGTTGCCTTAGTACTGTGGATTTGCACTGTATCCAGTAAAGTATCTGCCAGTAGCTCGGTGTCCTGCTCTTGACTTCACCTACCGCATACACGTCGCTTTGACAGCTTTGTTATCTTGAAAGGGTTGTGGTTATGAAATCACAGTATCATAGTAGACATTATATTTTCACTGTAAATTGTCATCTGGCTTTCGAAAGGCTTTCATAAGGCTTTCATAAGTCTTTCATAAGCTGAGAACCTTGTGTAGAGATTGTTTTGAAGTCTGTGAAAGCTTCATGGTATATCTAAAGTACCCAGATAGAGGAAAATATATGTTTTTGGACAAATAATCAATTTCCACATAAATAGCATTGCATTCACAATTCTAAATTGTCTTCATCAAGCTTCCCTAAACTGAGAACATTATGTGAGATTGTTGTGGAGTCTGTGAAAGCTTATATGGTTTATCTACAGGGAAAGCAGACTACCGTGACGAACATATCTTTAGATAACTCCAATGCTACACTTATAGGTGAAAGTTGTGAGTGTGCCATCGGTTCCTTGGGGACCTATTAAATGTGTGGAGTGGCTATGTGCTCTAAACTGAAAACAGATATAATGAGCTGGAAGAACTAATGTAATACCTCGTTATAGCCCTAGACATGTCAGTTAGCTTTCTATACAAACTACTGAAGCCACAGGTTCATCAACACACTGAGAAAATTGTGTTTGTCGATTAAAGCCGAACAAAGAAGTGTCACTGTTATTATAGAGTGGGTAAGTGAGTCAACACAGTTGGTTGTCACTGTGTTAAGGTCAGGTCCCAGGTTAATAAGGAAAATAAGAAATCATGACCTGCAAAGCAGACGCCATACAGCGAGATAATAAAATCCCTCAGTCACCTATAATACAACGTGATAAACAAATATTTATCTTTAGCCAAGCAACCCACTGCAATAGAGTAGCTGACTGCTGGGATATACTGCTGTAGTCCCCTGTAGCTCAGTTGGTAGAGCATGGCCCTTGCAACGCCAGGGTTGTGGGTTCGTTTCCCATGGGGGGCCAGTATGAAAATGTATGCACTCACTAACTGTACAGTGAGGGAAAAAAGTATTTGATCCCTTGCTGATTTTGTACATTTGCCCACTGACAAAGACATGATCAGTCTATAATTTTAATGGTAGGTTTATTTGAACAGCGAGAGACAGAATAACAACAAAAAAATCCAGAAATACGCATGTCAAAAATGTTATGAAATGATTTGCATTTTAATGAGGGAAATAAGTATTTGACCCCTCTTAAAAACATGACTTAGTACTTGGTGGCAAAACCCTTGATGGCAATCACAGAGGTCAGACGTTTCTTGTTGTTGGCCACCAGGTTTGCACACCTCTCAGGAGGGATTTTGTCCCACTCCTCTTTGCAGATCTTCTCCAAGTCATTAAGGTTTCGAGCCTGACGTTTGGCAACTCGAACCTTCAGCTCCCTCCACAGCTTTTCTATGGGATTAAGGTCTGGAAACTGGCTAGGCCACTCCAGGACCTTAATGTGCTTCTTCTTGAGCCACTCCTTTGTTGCCTTGGCCATGTGTTTTGGGTCATTGTCATGCTGGAATACCCATCCACTACCAATTTTCAATGCCCTGGCTGAGGGAAGGAGGTTCTCACCCAAGATTTGACGGTACATGGCCCCGTCCATCGTCCCTTTGATGCGGTGAAGTTGTCCTGTCCCCTTAGCAGAAAAACACCCCCAAAGCATAATGTTTGCACCTCCATGTTTGACGGTGGGGATGGTGTTCTTGGGGTCATAGGCAGCATTCCTCCTCCTTCAAACACGGCGAGTTGAGTTGATGCCAAAGAGCTCGATTTTGGTCTCATCTGACCACAACACTTTCACCCAGTTCTCCTCTGAATCATTCAGATGTTCATTGGCAAACTTCAGACGGGCCTGTATATGTGCTTTCTTGAGCAGGGGGACCTTGCGGGCGCTGCAGGATTTCAGTCCTTCACGGCGTAGTGTGTTACCAATTGTTTTCTTGGTGACTATGGTCCAAGCTGCCTTGAGATCATTGACAAGATCCTCCCGTGTAGTTCTGGGCTGATTCCTCACTGTTCTCATGATCATTGCAACTCCACGAGGTGAGATCTTGCATGGAGCCCCAGGCAGAGGGAGATTGAAAGTTATTTTGTGTTTCTTCCATGTGTGAATAATCACACCAACTGTTGTCACCTTCTCACCAAGCTGCTTGGTCTTGTAGCCCATTCCAGCCTTGTGTAGGTCTATAATCTTGTCCCTGACATCCTTGGAGAGCTCTTTGGTCTTGGCCATGGTGGAGTGTTTGGAATCTGATTTATTGATTGCTTCAGTGGACAGGTGTCTTTTATACAGGTAACAAGCTGAGATTAGGAGCACCCTCTTTAAGAGTGTGCTCCTGATCTCAGCTCGTTAATTGTATAAAAGACACCTGGGAGCCAGAAATCTTTCTAATTGAGAGGGGGTCAAATACTTATTTCCCTCATTAAAATGTAAATCAATTTATAACATGCGTTTTTCTGGATTTTTTTGTTGTTATTCTGTCTCTCACTGTTCAAATAAACCTACCATTAAAATTATAGACTGATCATTTCTTTGTCAGTGGGCAAATGTACAAAATCAGCAGGGGATCAAGTACTTTTTTCCCTCACTGTATAATGATGTGTTCTCATTATGTAATTAAGCGATAAGGCCCGAGGGGGTGTGGTATATGGCCACACCCCCCGACGCAATGCGGAGTGCCTGGATATAGCCCTTAGCTGTGGTATATTGGCCATATACCACAAACCCCTGAGGTGCCTTATTGCTATTATAAAGTGGTTAACAAGTTAATTAGAGCTGTAAAAATAAATGTTTCGTCATACCCGTGGTATACGGTCTGATATACCACGGCCGTCAGCCAATCAGCATTCAGGGCTTGAACCACCCAGTTTATAATTTAGAATATATAACCCTGTCTCAGACATACCACCCTCAAGCTCTTTTTAAATGTTAATTCCATGTTGATTCAAAGTCTGGTAAGACCTCAAATAATGTGTGGTTACAACACAAAGACACACAAGGATGCTTGGCGCTACTAAATATGCCATGCTGTCTTTTCAACAAGCTTTTAAAAAAGACTTGACTTTTTGACGACTAGCTCAATGGCTCTTGGAATGACACACCTACGTGAAAGGCCTACTGTATAGTCTGTGGACCCTTTAATTAAAGGGTCCACAGACTATACAAGTGAGCTTGAGATTTCACATAACACATACTGTAGACATCTCTTTTACCTCCTCTCAGTTATGCTGTGTGGCAAACTCTAGTTATAAAGCAAGCAGGTATAACATCGTGAATAACAATCCCGTCAATGATATCCTTAGTGATCCATATGCACCTGCTTTTAAAGCAAATCAATTAACATTGATTTCTCCCAGTTTTCCCATAACGTATTCTACTCAAGTGATGATAAGCACTTCCGGATCTCACATTTGGGCATTGGCATTGGAGCAAATGAAAGGAGCTATGTGAATCAGATGAATGCGAGGAGGAAATGAATAGGCTTTTCATTGGAAAGCAATAAAGCAGGGTGGAAAGCAATGAAGCAAGAAACATTATCTTTGGAAACGAGCTCCATAATCCATTCAATTAAAATAAAATGGCTGACAATGACAGTTAGCCGTTTCCGTTGTGCTACTGAAGCTCTGCTCTTGTAAGAATCCTTCAGCAACTGGTTCCTTTGATCTCTGTGTGTCTGCTGTGTGGCATGGTCCAGAAAAATCATGCAAAGTCATCCCAGTATGGCAAATGGAACAGATGTATAGACAATTTCAATCACCGTAGGGATAGTGTTGTGCTTGCATTGTGGCACAAAAACCTAGTGCTAGATGAAAAACCTTTATTGGAAAAAAATTACAGATGCAGCATGTCTTACGTAGGTGGTTTGAAATCATGCCCAACATAGGAATATTGGGTTTGTGTGAGGTGTGTGTGAGGTTGTCGTGTGTGAAATGTTGTCGCTACCTGAGGAGAACAGTAGGCAAGATGATCTCTGGGTTCATGACTCAAAGACCACCTAGAGATTCGACACCTCCGTGATTGCTGCATTCTCAGGTTCTCCTCTCCATCACATCAGTCTTCTGTGAACACCCTCTGATTCAGCCACTGTTGATCATTTAATTTGGGAAACAGAGAGGCACCCTAAAATTCCACTCATTCTGATGATAGATGAGGCTGAGATCTAAGATGCAAAGAACTCTCACATTTAGGGCTGAGTGATTCTGATGATGACGCCCTTGAAAGTTTGTTCTCTCACACAATCACAAGACCCAAGCAACCAGAAAACCTACTTTCATGTCTCTGGATGAGGGTACCATTTTAAAAGGTTCTATAGTCGAAAGGAGTACTTCTATGATTTTCTGGCATGGTGCTATTGTTGAGGATTATATAATTTGTTAGTGTGAAAGGGTAATTATACAAACAGCTTACATTACTGTATTCTTTATTGATTACAAAAATATTTAATGTAATTAAACCTCAGCCTAATCCACAAAGTAGACATACTGATGTCCGTCTTCTACATCCAGCTAAACTGATTAGACTCTCTTTGTTGTTTTCACTGAGCTAACAACTGTCTTTTGACCGCAAAATTCTGTCATTTACTTGGTAGAAACTGTGTATCTTTCAGAAACTAAATTTTCTGCAATTACCCTCTGTGGCAACCGGATAAATATAAATTAACATTGAATATGAGCTCTACAGCAGATGAGTACCAAGATTGGTTATTGTACAGTGATTCCATCAGATTTCATGACACTCTTATTTTCTCTTTGCTTGATATATTTGCCGGGATCTTGAAGCAACATAAGTGCTCAACTATTGTATTACCCAGATATGGAGGGCAGATTTCTCATCTAATCATGGCTGCATTAGCCTTTTCATATTAGCTCTGGTCCTCTCCCTCTGTTGAAGTACAGCATGACTGTTACAATGGGAGGGAGTGGCAATAACATTTCCATTAGCCAAGCTTTTGTAAAGCACGTGCAGTTCGAAGAACCTAAAGAGTACAATCTATACTTCATGAGAGATAAAAAAACATTTTACACACGGAGATGCAACACAGTGCAACATAATCACAGATGCAATTGTAGGAGCCATTTTGGCCAGGGCCTACTTATGTGGTTGTTCTATAGTTGTCTATAGTGGTCTATAGTGGTCTATAGTTGTCTATAGTGGTCTATAGTTGTCTATAATGGTCTATAGTGGTCTATAGTGGTCTATAGTGGTCTATAGTGGTCTACAGTTGTCTATAGTTGTCTATAGTTGTCTATAGTGGTCTACAGTAGTCTATAGTTGTCTATAGTGGTCTATAGTTGTCTATAGTGGTCTATAGTGGTCTACAGTAGTCTATAGTTGTCTATAGTGATCTATAGTTGTCTATAGTGGTCTATAGTGGTCTATATGTCATTATTTGTATATTCCATTTTATTTGTACACTACAGTGTACAAAGTAAATTGTAAAAACTGTAAATGATTTGGCCATGTTGCAAATGTGTTCAGAAGAAAGGAGTATAATGAAGATCTGTGTGAAGAACGTCAGAGTTGCAACTGTGGTGGCGATCATGATTCAGAGTTCTTGGACAGCCCTGTAAGGGTGAAGGAGCTTGAGGTGGCAAAAGTCAGGGTGGTCCATCGGATCTCAATTGCGGAGGCAATCTAAAGAGTTGAGAAAGCAAGTGACACTAGTGTTCAAGATATGGTCGTGGCCTCCCGAGTAGTGCACCGGTCTAAGGCATTGCATCGCAGTGGATGCACCACAGCCCATGAATAGTCAGCATAGCTAATAGAACTAACGCGTTAGTAAACCCGCTACAATCATGCAGTCATTTTAGTGTACAGTCAGTAAGTAGTGTAGCAGTTACGCCGGCGGGCCCTGGTGGCAAAGAATGAATAAAACCAAAAGCTTACCTTGACTTGGAAGAGTTCCAGTGTTGTGTTGGATAGTCATAGCCAGCTAGCTAACATAGCATCCCTATGTTTGAGCAGGGTGTTTCAGTAGGCTAAACTAGCTAGCTGCATTTGCTAGCTAAGTAAGTGAAACTGAAAGTGAAAAAAAAAAAGACAATCTCTCTCTCTATTTCTCTCTTGCTTCTCCTTCATTTTGGAAGATATTAATTTGTTCAAAACTGTTCAACTATTGTCTTTCTCTCTCTTTGAGTCAGCTACTCACCACATTTTATGCACTGCAGTGCTAGCTAGCTATAGCTTATGCTTTCAGTACTAGATTAATTATCTGATCCTTTGATTGGGTGGACAACATGTCAATTCATGCTGCAAGAGCTCTGATAGGCTGGAGGACATCCTCTGGAAGTTGTCATAATTACTGTGTAAGTCTATGGAAGGGGGTGAGAACCATGAGCATCCTAGGTTTTGTATTGAAGTCAATGTACCCAGAGGAGGATGGAAGCTAGCTGTCCTCCGGCTACACCATGGTGCTACCCTACAGAGTGCTGTTGAGTCTACTGTAGACCTTCTTTGCAAAATAGTGTGTTTGAATACATTTTTGAGTGAAGTGATTATATTCAGTATAGTTTTATCTAAAAACGATAACTTTTTTAAATGTTTTACAATTTAAATTGTTATGAATTTCACTGAGGAGGATGGTCCTCCCCTTCCTCCTCTGAGGAGCCTCCACTGATTTACATCAACAACATACTGTAGCTCAGGAAGTAGGAAGCTCTCTCATCCATTTATATGCAGACGAGACAGTCTTATACTCAGCTGGCCCCTCCCCCGGATTTTATGTTAAACGCTCTACAACAAAACTTTCTTAGTGTCCAACAAGCTTTCTCTGCTCTTAACCTTGTTCTGAACACCTCCAAAACAAAGGTCATGTGGTTCGGTAAGAAGAATGCCCAATGACTTGGTTTCCTCTATCGTAATCACTCCTCTTTCACCCCAGCTGCCATACTAACCCTGATTCAGATGACCATCCTACCCGTGCTAGATTACAGAGACATAATTTATAGAGGTAAGGGTGCTGTCGAGCGGCTAGATGTTCTTTACAATTCGGCCATCAGATTTGTCACCAATGCTCCTTATAGGACACATCACTGAACTCTGTACTCCTCTGTGAACTGCCATCTCTGTATACCAGATGCAATACCCACTGGTTGATGTTTATTTATAAAACCCTCTTAGGCCTCACTCCCCCCTATCTGAGATACCTACTGCAGCCCTCATCCTCCACATACAACACCCGTTCTGCCAGTCACATTCTGTTAAAGGTCCCCAAAGCACACACATCCCTGGGTCGCTCCTCTTTTCAGTTTGCTGCAGCTAGCAACTGGAACGAGCTGCAAAACACACTCAAACTGGACAGTATTATATCCATCTCTACATTCAAAGACTCAATCATGGACACTCTTACTGACACTTGTGGCTGCTTCGCGTGATGTATTGTTGTCTCTACCTTCTTGCCCTTGTGCTGTTGTCTGTGCCCAATAATGTTTGTACCCTGTTTTGTGCTGCTACCATGTTGTGCTGCTGCCATGTTGTGTTGCTACCGTGTTGTTGTCATGTTGTGTTGCTACCATGCTGTATTGTCATGCGTTGCTGCAGTGCTGTGTTGTTGTCTTAGGTCACTCTTTACGTAGTGTTGTGGTGTCTCTCTTGTCGTGATGTGTGTTTTGTCCTACATTTTTATTTTTAATCCCAGCCCCTGTCCCCGCAGGAGGCCTTTTGCCTCTTGGTTGGCCGTCATTGTAAATACGAATTTGATATTAATTGACAATTCCATTAAGCTCAATGGGCTGAACAGGCTTGTGGTGTTCAGGCAGCCCGGGTTCAATCCCAGTTGGTTACATTAGCGGCACCTTAGAGAGCATTTACAGTATCCATGTCTCTAAGTGTCTAGTGACCATCCACTGGCAGTGATGAAAGACTTCAGTTGATACATGAGAGAAATGTTTTTAAAAAGTGGGCTAGGCTACATTTATGTTATAAACCATGGTCTGTATCAGTAATCAGAGCCTATAGGATGTTTAACATACAGCCTGTGGCACAGTGTCAGCATGGATGCCTTAGTCTAATAGCTGCCTGGAGAAGAGATCATTATTTTACATTTTAGTCATTTTAGCAGACGCTCTTATCCATACATCTTTTCTATTTTTTATTTTTTTCATACTGGCCCCCCCGTGGGAATCGAACCCACAACCCTGGCGTTGCAAGCGCCAGGGTTTAGTACTTCCTACTAAATTCCTGAATATAATTTCCTCATCTTATTTGACCATTACATTTTACATTTACATTTTAGTCATTTAGCAGACACTTTTATCCAGAGCGACTTGCAGTTAGTGAGTGGATACATTTTTCATACCATACACAGATACATTTGAAACGGATTTAATCAAAACAATAATAAACAATTTTTTTTCTCTCAATACAGTCTAATATTGACATACTCTCAACGAATGAACGTTCACTCATTTTGACCCCAGAGCCTCATCCTGCCTGACAGTGAGGAGCTGTCCGCTAATGTGGTGCTGAAATGGTCTAGTGCACAGCTAGAGGAGGGTCAAAACTAGTTACAGTGCCTTCAGGAAGTATTCATACCCCTTGACTTATTCCCCCCAAAATTGTGTTACAGCCTGAATTTCAAAACGATTAAATTGTTTGTTTTTTCTCACCCATCTACACACAATACCCCATAATAAGTGTAAACATGTTTTCTGCAATTTTTGCAAATGTATTGGAAATGATATACAGATATTATCTCTATTCACACCCCTGAGTCAATACATGTTAGAATCACCTTTGGGAGCGATTACAGCTGTGAGTCTTTATGGATAAGTCTCTAAGAGCTTTACATACCTGGATTGTAAAATATTTGCACATTAAATTCTTCAAGCTCTGTCAAATTGGTTGTTGATCATTGCTAGACAGCCATTTTCATGTATGCCATAGAATTTCAAGCCAATTTAAGTCAAAACTTTAACTGGGCCACTCAGGAACATAGAATGTCGTCTTGGTAAGCAACTCCACTCTCCTTGTGTTTTAGGTTTTTGTCCTACTGAAAGGTGAATTAATCTACCAGTGTCTGTTGGAAAGCAGACTGAACCAGGTTTTCCTCTAGGAAATTAATAACTTCACCATGCTCAAAGGGATATTCAACGTCTTTTTTTTTTTTTTTTTTTTGCCCATCTACCAATAGGTGCCTTTCTTTGCGGGGCATTGGAAAACCTCCCTGGTCTTTGTTGTTGAATCTGGGTTTGAAATTCACTGCTCGGCTGAGGGACCTTACAGATAATTGCATGTGTGGGGTACAGAGATGCGGTAGTCATTCAAAAATAATGTTAAACACTATTATTGCACACACAGTGAATCAATGCAACATAATATGTGACTTTTAAGCACATTTTTACCCCTGAACATACATTTAGGCTTGCCATAACAAAGGGGTTAAATAGTTATTGACTCAAGACATTTCAGATTTTCATTTTCAATTAATTTGTAAAGAATTCTTAAAACATAATTCCACATTATGGGGTATTTTATGTAGGCCAGTGACACAAAATCTCAATTTAATCCATTATAAATTCAGGCTGTAACAACAAAATGTGGAAAAAGTGAAGGGGTGTGAATACTTTCTGAAGGCACTGTAAACATACACACTACCCCCTCCCGTTGAGAGAGAAAGCGAGTGAGAGAGAGAGAGAGAGAGAGAGAGAGAGAGAGAGAGAGAGAGAGAGAGAGAGAGATTCTTCGTGCTGTGCATCTGCGAAGGACTGTTGACCGAGGAGTGGTTTACTTTTTCACTTTGCTTCAAGCACAGTGCATGATTCCGTCCGTGCTGGAGACACTTAGAGGCATCGCTTTCATGAGATTTACTCTCTTCTTACAACAAGGATATATAACAGTAGGGAGAATGGAATTGCGAAAGTTGTCTCGGTTATATATCTTCATTGTCTTTTTTTTTAACACCTCCAGCTCTGCATCCGCCGCCAATCACCGTGAGTATCAGAAGTTGGAAATGAAACCGCGCGCGTTTTGTGACATGCATTTTGCAGTAGTCGTATGAACGAGAAAATATATGTATGCTGAAATGCCCGAAGAAGCAATAGGCTAGCTAATAGCGTTGTTTCTACGGGTAGATAGATGTAGGCTATAGGTGTAGGGCCATTTGTTGAAACTATAAAGTGAGAAATGTGATTTCCTCGCCCACTGTCGTTTGGCTTTGAGGCATTGTTCTAGGTTGCTCATCATCAGATGATTCAATCATTTGGCTATCGAAATACCAGTCAGCTATATCATTGTCATAGCAGCATAATTAGCAGTAAAATAATTTTGTTGAAATTATATTCAATCCTGTTGTCATTCACAGCATCATTGGCATCTGTTTTTCTCTCTGTTATGCCTTAATATATTACATCGACATTCAATTGTATTTGATTTGCTGTGCCAGAATCCCTTATAATGAAGTGTATTAGTCCAATTGTTTTGATATTGTCGTCACTAGAGGTCATTGTTCCTCACCTGAGTTTTTAGCTGGAGGATAAGTGGTGTAATGTGTAACCAAATACAATATATATATATATATTTTTTTATTTTTTATTTTTTTTTAATTATTATTATTCATGCATCATTCATTAAGTTATTGAGGGCGCTGGACACTACTAGTATGCTGGTGGTAGCCTATCTGCTAAATAGGAACCAGGTAGAGCTGGGCAATATGGACAGAAATCCATATCACGACTGAATTCTCACAATAACGAAATGTAATGATACGTTTATAATGTGAACAACAGTTTAAAAAAAGAAAGTAATATAGATTTTACCATTAAACTACTACTAATACTTTGAATGTTGTAGCTATCAATTGTCACATTAACAATCAGCCACATTTTTCTAGGAGGGCCCTGTACATAGCCACGGGAAGATGTTTTGAGTGTGTGTGTGTGTGTGTGGGGGGGGTTGAAAAATATCACCTTTATAATAAAGTATTTGTTTCTGTATCCATTAAATGTTTCTGTATCCATTACCACCTCTGTACCTAAGCAATTTGAATGTCTATCCTTAAATATGGGCCTTGGTAATAATGCCCATCTGACGCTAGTGGGAAGTTATCGCCCTTCCTCGGCCTCCATATGTGCTCTTAGCAAATTGTCTGACCTGCTGTCTAACTATGCTAAATCAGAATTATTAATAGTGGGTGATCTTAATCTGGATTGGTGAATGCCAGTATCTGATAGGCTGAACGATATTTGTACTGAGCTAAATCAAATTCAGCTGATAACTAGACCAACTCGCCTTTAAACACCTTGAAAAATAAATAGTCTCTTAGATATTATTGTAACAAATGCCCCTTATAAGTTTACAGCCAATGGGATATTTGATAATGAGTTCAGTGACCATTGTCCCATTGCCTGCATAAGAGATGTTAAGCAACCTAAATCTCGCTCAGGCATTATTACAAAGAGAAATTATAGGAATGTTAATGAGCAAATGTTTTTGTCTGAGCTGGGATCAGAGGATGTGAACAGAGCGAAGTTGGCGCGAGGAGTGGCGCGTGCCCAATCTGACTGGCGCGTGGAGCGAGTTTCCCAAAGGCTGGAGCATTGGCCTTCTCGCCCGCTTTAATGTCCATCCAGTATCGTTCCAGTAGTGTTCACTTCACCAGCTCAGGGCACGCCGGCCCAGCATGCATTTGTAGTCTACTTGTGTGCTGCTATAGCCCCTTGCTTTAGCTACTGTCATCTAGTATGCCAAATATTTTCATATGAAACTGATAAAACACATAGGTGAAAAATCAAGGTGACTTACAAAAATGAGGACCAAGAGCAAGAGATGGAGTGCGGTGATGTAGTAACTAAACATGATGATGTACATACTACGTGCACATGCTAACAGAAAGGAACTATGTGGGTAGCTAGCTAAGTGTGTCATTGTAGCAAAGTATTTATAAATACAAATCTGATCTCTTAAAAGTTTTGTTCATTTTCATTCTATTATCTGTACAAAAGGCCATAATTGATTTTGGCCCAAGAGGCCTGGCATATTACCTCTTTCAAGGAGCGTTCTGTTTTGATAGGGTTATTTAGGCCTGTCTACAGAAAAATAAAAAACAACTACGCATACCTGCCTAGTCTGTCAAGAGTGGCCCGAAGGGTGTTTAGCATCCCCAGTGGCACTGCAAGCGCTGAGAGGGTATTCTCCGCTGCTGGCCTGCTCTCCAGGCACCATCGCATGAGCCTGAAGCTACAGACTCTGTCCAAACTCATGTTTCTAAAAATAAATTCAAAGGCACTGTAGATAGCCTAATAAGGCATTTTTCATTTAATTTGTATTTACACTGAACAGAAATATAAACGCAACATGTAAAGTGTTGTTCCCATGTTTCATGAGCTGGAATTAAAGATCCCAGAAAAATTGTATATGCACAGAATACGTATTTCTATCAAATTTTGTGCACAAATTTGTTTACATCCCTGTTAGTGAGCATTTATCCTTTGCCAAGATAATCCATCCACCTGACAGGTGTGGCATATCAAGAAGCTGCATGATCATTACACAGGTGCACCTTATGCTGGGGATAATAAAAGGCCACTCTAAAATGTGCAGTTTTGTCACACAACACAATGCCAAAGATATCTCAAGTTTTGAGGGAGCGTGCAATTGACATGCTACTACAGGAATGTCCACCAGAGCTGTTGCCAGAGAATTGAACATTCATTTCTCTACCATAAGCCGCCTCCATCGTCGTTTTAGAGAATTTTGCAGTAAGTCCAACCGGCCTCACAACTGCAGACCACATGTAATCACGCCAGCCCAGGACCTCCACATCTGGCTTCTTCACCTGAGGGATCGTTTGAGACCAGCCACCCAGACAGCTGACGGAAATGTGGGTTTGCACAACCGAATAATTTCTGCACAAACTGTCAGAAACCGTCTCCGGGAAGCTCATCTGCATGCTCGTCGTCCTCACCAGGGTCTTGACCTGACTGCAGTTCAGCGTCGTAACTGACTTCAGTGGGCAAA